>NC_060138.1:117758264-118059098 GCF_021461385.2 Schistocerca piceifrons
GATCAGTCGTCTGTGCAGGTCAGTCCATTACAGGGATGTTATTGCGTGTAACGACTCCGCCACAGGCCGTGCGTTATGCATTATGACCAGGTACTCGTTCGTGTTGATAAATGCAATCGCCATCCTCGAATTGCTCTTCAACAATGGGAAGCAAGAAGGTCCTAAACACATCAGTGTAGGCTTGTGCTTTGATAGTGCCACGGAGAACAAGAAGTAGTGCAAGCCTTCTCCACGAAAAACACGACCACTCCATAGCACCACCGCCTCCTAATTTTGCTGTTGGCACCACACACTCTGGCAGATGACGTTCACCGGGCGTTCGCCATACCCACACCCCCGCCATCGGATTGCCACGTTGTGTACCGTCATTCGTCACTCTGCTCAATGTTTTTCCACAGTTTAATCGTCCGATGTTCAGGCTCCTTACACCAAGCGAGCCGTCGTTTGGCATTTACCGGCATAGTGTGCGGCTTATGTGCAGCCGCTCGACCCTGAAATCAAAGTATTCCCACCAATCGCCCAACTGTCATAGTACTTGCAGTGGATCCTGATGCAGTTTGGAATTCCTGTATGATGGTCTGGATGGTTCTAATGTGGGAAGATATTTTATGAAGCCGGCCTATGGAATAAACGTCAAATGGGTTAAAGTTTAGGTATTTTGGACTATAAACGTAAATATTACTGACACCATCGAAATTAACATACCGGCTTTCCTTTCAGAGTGTAGGGCTTGTGGTCCCCCCTCGGGCATGGGTGTGTGTGTTGTCCTTAGCGTAAGTTAGTTTACATTACATTAAGTTGTGTGTAAGCCTAGGGACCGATGACCTCAGCAGTTTGGTCCCATAGGAACTTACCACAATTTTCCAAAAACAAAACTGTAGGGATTGTTCAAATGTAGTAAAAAAATTTTTGGTCTTCATTAAATTTTCCTCTGACAGGTCGCACAATTAAAGAAAAAACTGCGTCGGACATCTTCACTCCGCCTGGAGGTGAAGTTTACCGATTATACTTTATGTGAGAATTGTGAATTTTTAATGGCTCTAGGGTGACTCTAAAGATTATGAAACTCTACCAGTAACTGAAAAATTAATCTATCAAACACTGAAACAAAAGAAAAATGATGCATCACCAAGAAATTGTGGGACGGAGATCGGTAGATGTGATATGCATATACAAACAAACAAACGATTACAATTTCAGAAAAAAAATTGGATGAGTTATTCAAGAGAAAAAGCTTTACAAATTGAGCAAGTCAATGATGCGTTGGTACACGTCTGGCCCTTATTCAAGCAATTATTCAGCCTGGCATTGATTCACAGAGTTTTCGGATGTGCTCCTCAGGAACACCGTGCCAAATTCTGTCTAGCTGACGCGATAGATCATGAAAATCCCGAGCTGGTCGGAGGGCCCTGACCACAACACCCTAATCGTGCTCAATTGGGTAGAGATGTGGCGACAGTGCTGGCCAGGGTAGGGTTTGGCAAGCACCAAGACAACCCGTAGAAAGTTTCCTGTGTGCAGGCGGCCTTTATCATGCTGAATTGTAAGCCCAGATTGGCTTGCAATGAAGGGCAACAAAACATGGCATAAAATATCATCGACGTACAGCTGTGCTGTAATGTTGCCATGGATGACAACCAGCGCGGTCCTGGGATGAAAGGAAGTGGCCACCAAGACCATTACTCCGGGTTGGGGTGTATTGCGGGTGACAGTCAGGTTCGAATCCCACCACTGTCCAGAACGTCTCTAGACTCGTCTTCGGCATGAAATGTCATTGACTGAATTGGAATTGTCTTAAGACTTGAACCCCACTTCAAACTGAGCTCCAATGACGACCGAATCAATGTCTGCAGACGCCCCGACAGCAGCAGAATACCAATTTGATTATCGCCCTCGATAAGGCCAGGAGGTATGGCCTGAGGAGCCATTTCTTTTTATAGCACAACCCTTTGGTTACCATCCACAGCACTCTTAAAGCACGGCGGTACGTCGAGGACATTCTACATCCCGTTTTGTTGCCCTTTTTGGCAAACCATTCTGGGCTAATGTTTCAGCAAGATAAATCTCAATTGCACACTGTGGGAGCCTCTGCTGCTTGTCTTCATTCTTGCCAAACCCTACCATGGCCAGTAAGGTCGCATAGCTAGAAACACAACAAAGAGGAGGGAGATGCTGGTTCCAAAACCATTATAATGTTAGCCCACCACCACACCAGCACAACGCACAACCACACCGTGCTACCAGTTGTGCCACAGGGTTTGTGTGAAGTTTGGTAGGTATGGACCTACATTTAAAATATCCTTTACTAAACGATCTACTACAACAGAGCACATAAAAAATATTAAGCACTTGCACCAAATTTCAATTTCAAGAACTATAATTTCAATAATATAGTATTACAAAAGATCAAAACAAAGTCCACTACAGCTTAAATACAACAGTATAACGAGAAACCATCCAAAACTGCGACTTCCTTTTTTTTTTTTATTCACTCGATGTCTAGTTTCAGGCTTGGAACGATTTTCAAATCTTCGTGATATAATCAAAAGTGGTATTTCCAAAAATTCAAGAGCCATGTCAGAAATGCGCAAACGGTCAGTTACACCACATGAAGATAATATAATAATAGGCAACAATAATACACAATAGGAAATTATGCTAAACTGCATCACTGAATTATACAAACAAAATAATCTGATTCGACCAGAATGACTGTACAAGTGGTCTGCAGAGTAAAATGACAACTTGTGTCTGTCCATGCATATCTTTTACAAGTGGTCTCCAAACAAAAGAAAGAGATACCTTCTGTTCACTAAGGAAATCGCAGAAGTCCACTAAACTAAACCAGCAGAAGTAAGTGATTCATTATGATTATCTAGATTGTGGTGCTATCAGCACTAGGCCCTTACAGACAACAATGCCATATAGAACTGCAACCACTGTTCTGAATATGATAAAATGAAGATAAGCAAAATACAAGATAACAGAAAATATAGGTACGCGAATGTCACTATAAATGAGACGGACTGCTAAACCCGCAGGACAGGAGAGGTAGTTGAAATTGTGGAAAGGGGCCAAAATATGTGGCTGTCTGCTACACTCGAACATACAACTTTATTTATTTGACCAAACATTACAAGAGCCAAGAAAATTTAAAAAAATCAGCATTTATTTTGGGAACTTAATAACCGGCTGAATACGCCATAAAATCTCATGCCTTAAGTGCAAGACCACTTTAATTTAAAATCGGCTGAAAGCCAATAACTTAAAACTCAAACCAAAATCAGAAATTTAAAAGCAAAAGGCCTTATCTTAAATCAGTTCTTTCAATTAGACTGAAGGCCCAAAAATCTCACACCTTAAGAGCAAAACAACTTTAATTTTAAAGAAATCGACTGAAGGCCCATTTCGTAAGACTCAAACCATAATAAAATTTTTAGAAGGCAAAAGCCCTTATCTTAAAACAGTTCTTTAATTAGGCTGAAGGCCCAAACAGTCTGACACCTTAAGAGCATAACAACTTTAATTCAAAATCGACTGATGGCCAATCACTTAAGACCCAAAAAAATTAAATTTTTAAAAAGGCCAAAGGCATTATCTAAAATAGATCTTTGAGGTATGCTGAAGCCCAAACAATCTTACGCCTGAAGGGCAAAACAACCTTAATTTAAAAATGGGCTAGAAGCCACACAAATACAAACAACAAGTACAAATAACAATAGGCAGTACACCCACCGGCGCTCAGAAGTTTCCGAGGGCCTGGAATTCAAACACTAACGCTCGCTTAGGTGAGACAGGCAGTCGGTCCAACCATTCTCGATCCGACAACAATTCAAACGACAGACAGTCAACGGACTCACCGACAAGATAACTTCCGCTCCACCCGACAAGCGCACAAGTTCAATGGAAGAACGTAGAAGGTACTGGCGCCCACAACCAATTATACATTGAGCTGTCAAACTGCACACCGTACTGGAAAGCGACAACACGATGAGGAAAATACACTGCCTGAATTTACGTCAACGGCAAGGGCAGGTAACCGAAACGTTAACGGCCACAAGGCAGAAGGGCAGCCGGGGTGGCCGAGCGGTTCTAGGCGCTACAGTCTGGAATCGCGTGACCGCTACGGTCGCAGGTTCGAATCCTGCATCCTGGCATGGATGTGTATGATGTCCTTAGGTTGGTTAGGTTTAAGTAGTTCTAAGTTCTAGGGGACTGATGACCTCAGAAGTTAAGTCCCATAGTGCTCAGAGCCATTTGAACCATTTTTGACCAAGGCAGAAGATTCCGCTGGTGCACCTCAATTCAAAACAACCAAGTACAGTTAAACTCCACCGGAGGGTGGCTAAAATTTACCAACTTGAAAACACACGTTGTTGCTCCTGGGAATGTCCCAACAGCCGACAATGAAATCCAACCAACATGATGTGAATAGACGTGACTTGCTGGTAGATTAAATCAAAACTCAACTTTCGTGTCTAGGATCGGTGAGCCACGAGCTTCGTAGCAATGGGAACAGCACCACACATACTGACCGCGCCAGCCTGCCTGCGGCCCCGGCCAAACTACGCGCCGCGAAGATTTCCTCGCTGGTCCACGCCAACCGACTAACTGCCAGGCCCGGAAACGGTGAAAGGACCAAATATACGTCGCCCGATGAGACGACCAACCGAACGACCAACCAACGGTCGTTCCGCTCCAATCTGCCTCCGTCGGACAGTTCACGTGTATCGCCAGCGGTCGGCGAGAACTGGCTGTCCGCGCGTCTCTCCTGACTTCACTGCCGCTGCGTCCCGACTGCACTGCTGGTCCGCCTCCAACTGTCCTGCCAGACACACGACGACCCGGAAATACTAACGGTAGCTCCAGAGATGATACGACAGTGCACTTACCGATACGCGCTGCTGCTGCCGCTCACGGGCAAGTAACATAGGAAGTTAGTGACGCCAGCAAATGGAGTAAGAAAACGAGGTGGCAGTACCGTATTAGAAGATGACAAACAATAAGTGGGATAAACGCCAGATGTGCACGGGCGCAATAAGTTATCGCTAGTACAATGTCATCGAAAAACGACCACCTCATATTTACAGTTTACCAATGAATGCTCTAAGCCACGATGGTTACGCAATACGTAACGCCTGACAACAGCTTTGTCATAATCAGATTCCTCGTAGCCTCACTGTGCATTCGTGAAACACCAACTGACTCGAGCCTACTTCAGGTAGCCTGGCACACACCACTGCACTATGAACTAGTGTGACAACTACCACCGTTTGCCAGTGGCAAATATGGCTCGCGGATGCAGATGTTAGTTTATGCCAAGCCCTGTCTTGCCGTAACCAACTTCTTCACCACTTGTCCCCACTGATCATAATATGTCGTCTTTCCCTGGACACCATCAAGGAGACACTATTTTCACGATGTCTGCGTTACAGCTGGCCGTCAACCACACGCACCACTGCAGTGCGCTGCTGCTGTTTTCAAGTTGCTAGCAGTTCCACAGTGTGGAAAGTGGCGAGATTACACTGAATAAAGGTTGAGAATTTCTCGGGCGTTGATAACCGCGCAGTTGAGCGCCTCACAGTCAAACATCATCGTCATCAAACATCATCGAGTGTTTGTCTTGCCTGATGCCCCCCCCCCCCCCCCCTGGAGCTGACAGGCCACTCTGCCATATGTCCTTCAGACGATCGCTGTCCAGTGCCTAGTGTAGCCACATTGTTGCAGAGAAAAGTCTGGCCGGTGCGCTAGAAAGATCCCGACGCTGCCCCATGACCATTCGGACGCTACCAACAGCAGCCTCCGTCGCAGGTACGATACGGGCACTTCTACTGCTTCCTACTGACTCCTAATTTTGCTGTTGCTTGTTTCCCACGCCGACGAAAAGAAGTGTGGTCAGATTTACGTACAAGATGTCCATACTGTCCCACAAGTTGTTACAAAATGCCCTCTGCAGCATTTGACGCTGACTCAACTCGTTGCTGGCGTTTGTTCTCGGTACTTCAAGTGACTTCCTCCCTGTAGTGATGCTACAACTCAGCTCGGCGTAATGCTGGACCCACCACTTGCCGATACAAACTTCTTCTGGGATGATTTCTGCGCCAGAACTGCGATGACGTGGTCAGATGAACGAACAGAAACACAAACGTGCCATGAAATTGCATTGCACAACATGAACAAATTCCATGTTTTGTTTGTGGAAGTTTAATCTTTGTCATTGACGTTGGTTGGTTGCTTGATTTGAGGTAGGGGATCAAACAGCTAGGTCATAGTGTGATGTAAGGATGGGGAAGAGAGTCAGCCGTGCCCTTTCAAAGGAACCATCCTGGCATTAGCCTGAAGCGGTTTAGGGAAACCACGGAAAACCTAAATCATGATGGTCGAACGGGTTTGAACCGTCGTCCTCCAGAATGTGAGTCCAGTTTGGTAACCACTGCGCCACCTCGATCGGTATGTTACTGAGGATTTGTAGTCAGATTATGTTAAGTTTCGAACTACTCGTTACCTTTCAATAGACGAGGACTATTCGGAAAGTAAGGAACAATCCGTTGCGAAATGGCAACCACAGCGAAAATCAAACCTTACAGCTACTTCGCCACACAGTCACCGATCCGACTTGATATCTGTTGTAGCATTATACCAACTTTTCATTACTCTCATCATGGGACGCGATGCCTTCTGACAATTTTTCGCTGGACTGGAGCTCACTGTCTGTGCTAAAATGTTGCCTTCATAGACAGCAGTTCGTTTGAGCAGAGATGAAAATCATGCGGGAGCCAAGTTCCATCGGAAAAGCTGCAGGAGTGTCCTCATTGCCCCAATAGTGGACGGCCGAGAAGCGACATGAAGAAGGAAGTCTTATGACCGTTTATCAATACTAGGGCATGGTTGTCTTAATGGGATTTCCGCGATCGTTCTTTAAATAAAAAAATGGCATTTCAGGTTTTGATCGCTATTTTTTATTTTCAATGACCGGTTTCGGGCTAGATGCCCATCTTCAGATCATATATTGCAGTAACAGAGTAACTTGTCAGTACAGAACTATCCGTTCACTGTCTTATGACCGTTACGTTGTGTAGGGTTGGTTGAAATCAACGAAATCTCTCGGCAGGCAACCATACTTGGCGGGAGATACTGTTATCAAGGCATGTTTATAGCTCACTGTGCACTCAGACACTGCCCAACACATCTGTGCAAAGCTTAATCGGATTTTCACTGTGGCTTCCATTTCGTGACCGACCGTTCCTTACTCTGTGAATAGACCTCGTAATAAGCATGGATCACTTACAACACCGTAGACTAAGCATACATTTGATGATAGTCACGGAACAACTCTAAACAATTTCGTCTTCCGAACAGAAGGCGTTGCAAGAAAATCTAAGGCCTGATGGTACTCAAGCCGATGTCTTATTTCAATCTGGTTGAGAAATACGGCGTCTAGGTATTTATTTATAGTTGCGGGTCCACGCATGAACCACACAGCATCTCGCCTTGTGCTTAACGTTTATTACGTCTTATCTCATGAGTACGTGTCGCACAATGATATAATGTTGTTGGTATATTCAGCGCAGTATGCGGACACCGTCTGCAAAATATGTTGTAAATAAATAGACTTAGCAGCAACGAAGTAATGTATTTAAACGTCATGCACCATGCTGCAGTTTTTCTCGCATCTCACTTTTTATGAAGTCATATGTCCTGAACTACGTCTCGTACAATGATGTAATGTTGTAGGTACATCCAGCGACGTACGTGGATACTTCCTGCGAAATTCATAACGAATAAAGCGACTAGCGAAGAAGTAATAAATTTAAACGTATTAAACGTCATGTACCCCCCCCCCCCCCCCCCGCCAGTCCTTTGATTGGCAGGTGGTCCCTAGCCCCACAGCGGTATTGTTGTCTGACAGTAGGGTACATGTGTACCAAGTTGGGTTGAAATCTGCCCAGTGGTTTAGAAGGAGATCTGGAACATATATGCACAATCACATATACAAATATAAACATCTATTTTTTGCAACATGTATGGAAATTACTTCAGGAACATTTCGAAGCCTCATCGGGTTCCAATTCGGTTTTTAGGAATAGTTGTTCATCCAATTGTGAAGCCTTTAATGAAGCGCTGTTCTTAGTAGCCTAATTTGACCCACGGGTATGGAGTTGTAATCATGATCGACACTGCAGCCTCCGTCATCAAATTGCGGTGGGCTTTAATGTACGACGTTCAATACACCTCTTTATTTCCTACGCACTATACTTTCCTGTCCATGGCGGGCTATAATAAAATGGAATAAAAACCAAAGTATATGGTCTTTAGATACTGCGATGCACTGAACACGAATATCATGATTGAAATGACCTCCCAACTCAGGGTTACAAGGAAGTTGGGGCTTTACTTTTGACGTATACTGCTGCTGTAATCTATAGGATATACATTAATTGAAGTAATCTAGTTTATTCGCACCGTTTCTTTCCATTACTCTTCTGCGAATTATCTGCAGCGTATCTCTGCTGCATCCAACAAAAATCACAAATTGTCCTGTGTACGTCTGTTCCATGAGGGAAATATCCTCTTGCAACCGCTAGCTGTGCTCATAACTGAATGTACCACAATTCTCTGGCAACATTCTCAAGTGGGACTGAATGAAGAGCGTCTTCAGGATCGTACTGCAGCGAATGACCTTATAAACATGAATGAGTTCTTCCACGAGGTCCTTTTGATTTTCAGCTGAACTGTTTCCCAGGAACAATGTTATCACGTTGCGAAACCAATACCATACATACAGCTGATCGGAGGTTAGAGCGGACTCATTGTATTCCCCAAAAGCTGGGCTACCTGTGGCCGAATGAATATTCCATTTGTGATCTTCTCTCTGCTGAAACGTGAAAACTTCTTACACAAATATTGAAATGCTGCTTCATTCCTGTGCACAGCCTTAACAAAATTTGTCATGAGTCCCAGCTTAATGTGAAATGATGAGAGAACGATTTTCTTTGGATTCACTGAAGGGTTCTTCGGCAATATTGTGGCCAGAGGCACCAGAGCAGTTCGTCTGTGTAGTGTTGGGGGATCATGCACGCCTGAGTCACTGACGCAGGTAGCAGGAATACTCGCAAGGGCAGACCAAGGATTTACTTCAGACTTTGTACACGCTAAGCAGGTCATCAAAACATTATATACAAGTAGTAAGGTACACTTCTCTGGCAATTCCGAGGAAATCGCGAGAGAAGTAGCTGGCGTGTATTATGTAACGCATGTATTTGTGGGTAGGTGCAGGATATAACAGTTCACGGCGGTCAAGTGGTTAGCGTACGATCTTCGTAAGACGAACGTATATGAGATGACGGATCAACAGTGTTCATCTAACACAGCACATGTAACAAAGATGGATGGCCTTTCATTAGTATTATGTAATTGTAATGCATTCAGTCTTGCTTATGAGCCTTCTATGAGAAGTCTCCACTCATATGAGTTGCATATAATGTTTAGGTCTTCCAAGAAACTGTCAGTGTCTCTTCAGAACCTGATGTCGCCTACAGTACTGGAATGACAATCATGTTTTTCTGATGCTGTTTCAACACACACGCACATGTACAGCATCAGCGAGCAAATCCCATTGCTGTAGTCTGGCAGCCAAGAGTTTGACTTTACGCTTTGGAAAATATAAAGCCATAACAAGTCACTGACGCCTAGCTGCGTGATTCTGTGTGGTTGTGCAGACGAAGATGTTGGTATAATTGTAGTGCCAGTGTCACTGGTGAATGATTGTCTTTTTCGGCTGTATGTGTCGGTTCAATATGATCGCTGTCACTACTTGATGGTGGCACATGTAGGAGAACAACAGCTGTCAGTCCTTCAGCATGAGCAACAGGGCGGATGACCGTCAGGATGGCAAGATATTCCCCTTTTTCTTGATGTTGACACCTTTTCCAAGGAAGATACCATATAAAAATCACAATCCGGTCCATAATGGTTCACGCAGACAAAAAGGTTCAAATGGCTCCAAGCACTATGGGACTTAACATCTGAGGTCATCAGTCCCCTAGCCTTAGAACTACTTAAACGTAACTAACCTAAGGACATCACACACACTCATGCCCTTTAGCCTTAGAACTACTTAAACGTAACTAACCTAAGGACATCACACACACTCATGCCCAAGGCAGGATTTGAACCTGCGACCGTAGCAGCAGGGCGGTTCCGGACTGAAGCGCCTAGAACCGCTCGGCCACAGAGGCTGGCTCACGCAAAATAGCAGGCACTCCAAACATCATGGTGTAAAGCAATGTTGCCAAAATGTACTGGCAGTGTCCATCTCACTCAATTAACGGCAGAGGAACCCAAATCACGATGCCTTTGCACGTAGCTCTCATGGTGTTCTGCAAGTGTGATTGTGGAACGGCAAACACCTTCTTTACTAGTAAGCCCGAGCTGGGGTACAAAGTTAACCTCAAAATTCGTGTTCAGCGCATCTATATCCATAAAGCGCGGTTACTTTCGATCTGTAAAAAACAAAAGATGAAAATTTTTTGACCAATGTATTTTAACTCCGAAGTGACGAAATCCTTTACATTTTTTTTAATTTCCTTATCAATGATCTTCACACGAGTTTCGTGTTCTTTCTTTAAACGGTTAAGCTGGTTGGCCACTATTTGGCCAACGCATTTATCGGTTTCCCCTTCTAATCTTACAGAGTCGCGTCGCTCATACTTCGCTGCTCACTCTGCTAAGTAGTAAATTTGTTGTTAATGGCTTCGGCGATCTGAGCATCTTTTTGAGTCATCTCTGAGTCATTTATTGCTGCATAGCGGAGCGATCGCGATATAATTGCTCGGAGATTATTCTCTCCCGATTCGCCGTTAAATTCTCTGCCTGTTCAACAAGAACTGATTGGGCTTGCTCGTGTGCACGGGCAGATTTTTCCTGCGCATATGAAATCTCCGTCATCTGATTTCATAATTCTGTCTTGGTCTGTTCCTGGGTTGTCAACGCACTCTGCATGGCGAAGGTCAAAGTTTGCAATTTGTTTCGCATCTCATTTATCTGAATCATAGGGGCTCCTACAAAAGTTACTTGTTCACCGGACGACACTTTGATACAGTTCTTAGTCTAATTAATATTACTCAAAAATTATACTAGGTATAAGTAATAGCAATTCTACAAAATCGAATAACAAAATTAAAGGGCTCGCTGTTCAGACCCCACGTAATGGTAGCGAGAACTGCACAAAAACATCGTCTTGTCGGCCATAAATTCCGCCATTACCTTTTTGGCACATATACCTTCAACAATGATTTTATTGAATTCGGTTCTGCATTTCCTACACAGAAAGAATTTATCTTTAGGCATTACTCTGTGCAAGTTTCCAGCTTTAAATAAAAAGAAAAATTTTGAATTTAATTTTTTCCCGCGTCGGAAGACATCGGTCGACGTCTGTACTTCTAAAAAATATTTTTGTTTTCGTATGGCTTCATATATGCACTCCGTTGTCCCTGTTCAGTAGTTTGAGCACGAAACAAACAGCAAAGGCTTATATTAATACACTACAATAAATGTCTTAAAAACATATTGCACAACGTGGCGTCCGTAATGACAGTTAGAAAAGAGGATTGAATATATCAGTATGTAGTTTTAATATTAATGAAATTTACAAGGTATTTCAACCAAGATTAATTTAATAACTACTGTGATCGTCTGCAGGCTTTAGTTATTCGGTTATCTTCGTGACGGTCAGTGAGATAAATATTTACCTTAAAGTACTCTCGCTCCGTCGTTAATTAAAAACAGAATGCAGCACAGAATTGAGTCTGCACATCTCAGACACATACAGAGCAAAGCAACGATGTGTAATATGGTCCGAAGTTGCAATAACTCGAATAATGAATGGTGGATAGTTAGTTACCTTAAATATTTATATTCAATGAAAGTTTCTCCGTGACATGAATCAGCACACATGTTACTGTCTATTACAGAAAATGAAATGTGTGTGGAATAATTGCTAGTGCACTCACACTCCTGTGCTAACACTATTGACGTGGACATCCAACGGATAGAAGAAGACAGAGCTAATCCGTATTCTGCTGACACAAATAAATAAAAAGCCGAATTGCATGCAACGACGCAATTGAAGATGCACACTAGCAGTGAGAATACGAGTAAATTTAGAGCATTACAGGAATGGAACAATTAGAATTGAAGAATGAAAATCGTTAATCGACAAATTTAGAATCGGAGACGGTTATGCTAGGTAGTAAGAATTTTGTAATGGGCATAAGCCGAGAAGAAAGTAGATCAACAGTACAGTAACCTCTGTGCTGCGAGTTTGACAAAGAATAATAGGTGCGATGTCGTGACAAATATTTACAGTGTTTGATTGCCTCACGGTCAACATCCTAGACAAGTAAATTTAGTAATTCATTATGTAAGCGGCTAAAATTATAAGTACGGTGATGTATGGCAACTGAATAGAGAAATATCAAGAACTACGGAGCGAACTGCACAAATCTAATAGTAATGGTATGTGGAATACTTAGCCCTTGTGATGGATGATTCTGGGTGAATTGCAGTATAATGGGTCAAATGGCTCTGAGTACTATGCGACTTAACTTCTGAGGTCATCAGTCGCCTAAAACGTAGAGCTAATTAAACCTAACTAACCTAAAGACATCACACATATTCATGCCCGAGGCAGGATTTGAACCTGCGACCGTAGCGGTCACTTGGTTCCAGACTGTAGCGCCTAGAATCGCACGGCCACTCTGGCCGGCTGCAGTATAATATCATCTCTACTTAGATGCAGGTAGAACTGTACACGTCGTGGTAAAATATTTCTTATTTGTATGGCTGTTCTTGTTGTATAATGAACTTATCAATTGTAAATGGAATAAATGTATACTAAGTTGTGGACTGAGCTGCCACGATGGGTGCTAGTGTAATACAACAATACTTTCATCTTTGGGTGTGAAATGGAATGGATTGACCAACCAAGAGCACCTGTGTAGAATACAAAACAACAAACTGCATTAAATACTGTGCAGATTATGTGAATCTGAATGACGTATTGTGATAAAAGAAGTAAAGCTAGAATGGTTCTGAAATTATGTATGATTTTAAATGTACTTGGATCTGCATGTAAGTGTTTCTTGGAATATAAATCTACAAAGTAGCGGTTTTTGGAAGGATAAGTGTAGTCACTGCAAGGTGAATATTCATGAACTAGAAGGTGTGATGCTAATTATAATGGGGATTGAATCCAAGTATTTAAAGCATAACTAAACTACGACTCATTTATGTAATAATGCTGCTAAATACTGGCAAAATTTTCACGAGAATGCAATGTAAGAAATACTTCTCTTGAACAGGAAAACGATCTCACTCAAGAAGAATATGGAAAAAAGGACTGTGGATAGGACGAACATTAAAACTGTTACGCGAACACGTACGATGTGGCCGAAGGGACCCCATGTAAGGCGAGTACTGAATCCTGCGACCCCTGTCCTCATCTGCGTAACTGAAAAGAGTACTATGGAGTGGGCTGAGCAGATAAGTGTAGAGACAGGAACATAGATTTTCTTCTTTCAGCGAGCCACATGCACAGAAGGAAGGGGAGCATACGGCGAGCACTTTGCCCGCCCCAACAGTCCCAAATCGACAACCGACATTGTCGATTCTAGAAGTCTTACAGTGTGCTTCGAGGGCAACAGCTTGTGAAAAGCGCTACTAAACAAGAACTGTACTACTCAAAGAGAGAAAAATGAACCATCGCTTTCGAAAATGTTCTTGTGTTTCAGATATGTGAAACTCATTTTTTAGGTATTAATAGCAATAGTATTAGGTTTCTTTTCCGTAACAAAAGAACGTCGCTGTTTCAGGTTAGCTACAAGGGATTCACACAATAACTTCTATGGTAGAAAGTATTTTCACTCTGCAACGGAGTGTGCAGTTATAAGAAACTTCCTGCCAGAAACAACACTTTGACTGCCGGGTCAAGAGCTGACCCCTGAAACTTTGCATTTCGCAGGGAAGCGTGTAGCAAGGCAAAGGTCCCAGGCTCAAGTTCTGGTCCATATTTCTATGCCAGTTTGTCTAAAGTAGATGAAACAGCTGCAGTGGATAATTCTATAGTGCAAATCGTAAAATTAAGATAAAATTCGTTTCTTATCTTACTTAGTAAATAAGAAAAAAAAGTGTCCATTTGCGAGAAATTCTAGCGCTCTTAGGTTTCCTAAAACCTTACTTATGTATATAGACAGTTCATCCACTCCGGGAATCGAGAATCCCGATAATTTTTGCGTGTTATCCATACTTATACTGGCGACATATCGGTCCCGCAATTTCCAAGACTTTCGTGAATGTTTCTATTTTGATTTTGAAGTCGGATAACAAATGACAAAATAATTTTTTTCATGTGGTATAATTACAAATTAAGAATTTCTGATTACTTTTCCTTTACTTGTGCTGTGATTCCTTGCTTGTTTCCAAATTTCAAGATTCTAGGTCAACGGGGAGCATCCTATAAATTTTGATCAGCAAGCTTTAAAAGTATCGAAACATGTGACATAAATAGCAGTATCTTTTTTTTGCAATGACTTAGAAACTTACGATTATTACATCGCCAAGATACTATAGGCCTTACATTGTGTCATAAATTTGAGCTTCATACGTATATCCATTCCTCAGAAAAAAAGGTGTCTGAACGGATTGACGGAGAGGCAGTCAGTCAGATAACAAATGACAAATTGTTCTTTCGCGTGATACAAATGATAATTAGCAGTTTTCTGATTTTTTCCTTTACTTGTACTGTGAAAACTATCTTCCTGCAAAATTCCTTGATTTCACGCCAACAGGAAGTACTCTATAGGTTTTATGAGTGAGTTTGCGAGTATTAGAAATATGTGACATAAGAGATCGTATCTTTTGATTTCATTGACTTAGATGCTTCAGTTTTTTACTTCATCAAGGGACCATATGCATTAGTACGTGACATAAATTCCATCTTGATATATGTACCCATTCCTGAGAAAATGAGTTTTCAACAGTCGGACAGACAGGCAGACGGACAAAAAAAGTGAATCTATAAGGGTTCAGATTTTACCGTTTTAGGTACTGGACCATACAAAGAGAAAACTCCAATTAGATAAAGGGTGAAATACTCGCTTTAAAAGGATGAAACGGTGATACTTCCATAAACATGAATTTGTTGCGAAAAGTGATCACAATGTCTAAATTTTTCTACTACACGAGTGTTAGTCTTAAAACGAGCTGAGATGGTAAGACGCGGAGCAGTGATTTTATTTCCCTGCCCATGCTTATTAGCGAATATAAGTTACGTAATAACATAAGCAGGCATGGCTAGAGGACAAATGTAAGGATGTAGAGGCTTATCTCACTAGGGGTAAGATAGATACTGCCTACAGGAAAATTAAAGAGACCTTTGGAGAAAGGAGAACCACTTGCATGAATGTCAAGAGCTCAGATGGAAACCAAGTTCTAAGCAAAGAAGGGAAATCAGAAAGGTAGAAGGAGTATGTAGAGGGTCTATACAAGGGTGATGTACTTCAGGGCAATATTATGGAAATGGAAGAGGATGTATATGAAGATGAAATGGGAGATATGATACTGCGTGAAGAGTTTCACAGAGCACTGAAAGACCTGAGTCGAAACAAGGCCCCGGGAGTAGATAACATTCCACTAGAACTACTGACAGCCTTGGGAGAGCCAGTCCTGACAAAACTCTACCATCTGGTGAGCAAGATGTATGAGACAGGCGAAATATCCTCAGGCTTCAAGATGAATATAATAATTCCAATCCCAAAGAAAGCAGGTGTTGACAGATGTGAAAATTACCGAACTATCAGTTTAATAAGTTACGGCTGCAGAATATCAACGCGAATTCTTTACAGACGAATGGTAGAAGCCGACCTCGGGGAAAATCAGTTTAGATTTCGTAAAAATATTGGAACACGTGAGGCAATACTGACCCTGTGACTTATCTTAGAAGCTAGATTAAGAAAGGGCAAACCTACGTTTCTAGCATTTGTAGGCTTAGAGAAAGCTTTCGTCAATGTTGACTGGAATACTCTCTTTCAATTTCTGAAGGTGGCAGGGGTAAAATACAAGGAGCGAAAGGCTATTTACAATCTGTACAGAAACCAAATGGCAGTTATAAGAGTCGAGGACCACGAAAGGGAAGCAGTTGTTGGGAAGGGAGGGAGACAGGGTTGTAGCCTCTCCCCAATGTTATTCAATCTGTATATTGAGCAAGCAGTAAAGGAAACAAAAGAAAAATTCGGAGTAGGTATTAAAATTCATGGAGAAGAAATAAAAACTTTGAGGTGCGCCGATGACAGTGTAATTCTGTCAGAGACAGCAAAGGACTTGGAAGAGCAGTTGAACGGAATGGACATTGTCTTGTAAGGAGGGTATAAGAAGAACATCAACAAAAGCAAAACGAAGATAATGGAATGTAGTCGAATTAAATCAGGTGATGCTGAGGGAATTAGATTATGAAATGAGACAAAGTAGTGAAGGAGTTTTGCTATTTGTGGAGCAAAGTAACTGATGATGGTCGAAGTAGAGAGGATATAAAATGTAGACTGGCAATGGCAAGGAAAGCGTTTCTGAAAAAGATAAATTTGTTAAGATCTAGTACAGATTTAAGTGTCAGGAAGTCGTTTCTGAAAGTATTTGTATGGAGTGTAGCCATGTATGGAAGTGAAACGTGGACGATAAATAGTTTGGACAAGAAGAGAATAGAAGCTTTCGAAATGTGATGCTACAGAAGAATGCTGAAGATTAGATGGGTAAATCACATAACTAATGAGGAGGTATTGAATAAAATTGGGAAGAAGAGGAGTTCGTGGCACAACTTGACTAGAAGAAGGGATCGATTGGTAGGACATATTCTGAGGCATCAAGGGATCACCAATTTAGTATTGGAGGGCAGCGTGGAGGGAAAAAATCGTAGAGGGAGACCAAGAGATGAAAACACTAAGCAGATTCAGATGAATGTAGGCTGCAGTACGTACTGGGAGATGAAGCAGCTTGCACAGGATAGAGTAGCATGGAGAGCTGCATCAAACCAGTCTCAGGACTGAAGACCACAACAATAACAACAATAACATAAGTTAATGAAAAGAATAAATTACTGGTTACTAGGTTAGAAAATATACAGTAGAAAATTTGCACTTAATTCGAGCAATCCGCATATCAATCGAACTTTTGGTGCGATGCAATTTTAAATTTTGCCGAGTGGCAGAATACAGCGGGCCAGGTTTGCCGTTGTTCCGAAAGGCGAGAGGAAAAACAGTCGAGGGAGCAGTGGAGACGATGACACGTAAAGAAGATGTATCGTTGAGAGGTGCTAAAGTGGTTTATCAATCTTGTGGAAGATTGTTGTATAGACAGATTTCCCGCGAAACTAAAAGATAAGAGGCAGTTTAAGAGAACCCACGCTGTCGCAGGAATGTACTTGTCTCTGAGTCTCAAGAGGGTGAGGTTCAAAATAGTGGATCAGTAAACACACTGTTTGTATAAGAAATATACATATTAAAGTTCTCGTGATAGTCGCCCTTAGCAGCTAGAAGTGTTCGCCGTAGTTCGTGCTACAAAAAGTATTTTAATGACGCGCGTTCCGAAAGTTGATGAATCTGATGTCACAAGTGAGGAAACGTTTGTGCATAAGGAGAGGTTTGCTGATGAACCTTGAGCCTCAGTGGGGGAATAGCCTGAAATAGTATTTTATTTAATATTACACACTATTTTGTGCGGGCCACAACCCCAGCCACAAGCAGACATGTTAAATAATAACCGCTTGGCTGCTCCGGTAAATAATTTATTTCGGGTTTCGTAGACTAGAAGCCAAGTAATCGGGTTACACACGATGAATCGTGACATTACGGGGTTACGACAGGTTAATGGACGAAAATATTGCTCAAATGCAGTATCTTTTTTCTCCGTACTGGAATGTAGTAGACAAATGGAGTTTGGTGCAATGATAAAGCATACATAGAAGCTTTTATTGGTATTTTTTCTTGAAAGGTATTAATATCTTCACTGTGTAATTGGGATTTTCCCTAGGCAGTTCTGTAAGGAGGCAGACCGATGGTTGTCGCCGTAAGTCTGGTTGTGGTTATCTGAAACATGAAATTAACAAATCACCCAGATCCTTACAGACGTAATTTTAATTCAACGTATGAGTCTGGAAGGAAAAAAAACGAAATTATAGGTATTTGAAAAAATGAACCCTTTTTCTTTGGCCGAAAAAGTACTAAATATCAACATTAAAAATCGGCTACGATAAACTGAAGAAAGTTCTATTGGCTTCAAGGAAGACCAAAAATCATTACAATCGGATGAAAATTCTAGCGCGGGCGACATGTCGAAAAATACGGTTTTCAGAAAAACGCGTTTTAAGTTTGACAAATATTTACCGTATAAAACACAGGGACAAAGCTTGTAACATACGGGATATCATCGAC
This sequence comes from Schistocerca piceifrons, assembly GCF_021461385.2. Lineage (NCBI taxonomy): Eukaryota > Metazoa > Arthropoda > Insecta > Orthoptera > Acrididae > Schistocerca > Schistocerca piceifrons. The sequence continues at coordinate 117,776,744 of NC_060138.1, forward strand.
ACCTGGGCCATAATATAATAATTGTCACCCCGGCTAGCGAATGCCCACGTTCTTCTACTTTGACCTCATAAGCCCTCATTTTCATCTTCAAAGCCCTTTGCGTAGCTGACGTCGCTGACGTCTCTATCTTCAAAGAAGATTTGAAGGGCAGTTTTCACGTACATTAATGCAGAATGGCGTTCATTGAAAAGACATACGGCGAAATTTGAAGCAATGTTGACAATTTCGCTTCGGTTGAATGATATTTTTGGAGCGTATCTCCGAATGAGACTATTGAAACTTTCGTCTACATTTGGAGTAAAACCGCGCAAACAACTCTACAGAAAATCAGGTTTACTCAGTATAAATGGTGACCGTGAGCGCGGAACCGGTACTCAAACGTCGAGGCATTCCGTGGATTGCTCGGCTTAATACGCTCACAGAAGCCTTACTTTTTGGAGTTCGCGCATAATATTTTGGGGAATAATTCTTCAATGTATATACAATCGAATTCCATAATAAAAAAATTCGAGTTTTCTTGTCCATCATCCTGTCGTTCCCCATTAAAGTTACAGCATGGACGGGACCGAACGTCCCTTTTCTATGAATCAATGACTCAATTAGCGGATCGTCAAGTAAGCGTCACGTACGGGGTCCACTGTGCCTCAAGCATGTCCTGAATCCGGAACGGACAGCAATAGGCCGAAGATAACCGTAACAACGTTACAAGTCATCCAGAGTGCTATAAACACAGCAGGCAGCAGTGCGTGGAGATGTAGGCGGGCACTCTGGATGGAATGAGCCCCTGTATGGGATGTATGTATTCGGATGTATGTATTCGGCCTTCCGTCGTCCGTTCCGTATTCATGGTACCCTTGAGGAATCGTGGACCCATACTTTCCACCTACCTGACGGTCCGCTAATTGTGTCATTTATTCATAGACAAGGAATGTTCGCTGGAAGTATGAATTTAAAAAAAGCCTTCAGTCTTAAATTTTCGTGTTCTATTAAATATGCGATGCATTTTGGACCGTGTGGATCCATCATCAGGAGTAACTTGTCTTAACATACGATTTAGTCTTGCTCTTGAATGGGATGAAATGCTTATTCCTGTCATGGAAAGGTCTGATGTTAGGTTACGAATTTCGTAAATCAGCTGCCTAATCATTCATCCTCAAGAGGCACATATGCACACACATGTTTGTAAACACCTCACTGACATTGTGGTACAACAAATGGCCACACTGTGAAAGAAGAGAAAGTAATTGCTAGTATCCCATACTTGGGCCCTATATCACAAACAATCGCTAATCTTTAAAGAAAAACAAATGTAACAGTTGCATTCGTAATAAATAATAAGTTAGGAAACTTACTCATCAATAGCATAACATCATGAGCACAAAAATTCAACAACAGTGGAGTGTACAACGTATCACGCCCCAGTTGTCCTGCCTACTATGGAGGGGAGCGAGCAGAAACTGCACAACCCGCCTTCAAGAACACATGAATGCTCTCAGTCTCGATCATTTCGAAAAACCAGTTACTGCACAATATACATACGTCGTAGACGAAACATATCAACAGTCTAGAAAACAATTTGGTAGTACTACATAATTACGCCAATGGTAAGATCCTAAATCTGTTAGAACAACTGGAGATATATGTAATGGACTGACAAGGCAGCCAGTCCACAGTGACGGGTAGCCGAAAGAAAGGCACGCGTACACACACGCCGACTGGCGTGATTTCTGGAACAGGATAAGTAGTGAATTCTAATAAGAAAAGTATGCAGCTCCTCGAATACTTAACTTTATTCTATCCTTGTGGTACATCGCTCTTGATAATACAAATAAGACTATCTTCAGATACGGTTAATGGCGCCTTGCTAGGTCGTAGCCATGGACTTAGCTGAAGGCTATTCTGTCTCTCGGCAAATGAGAGAGAGGCTTCGTCAGTCTAGTCGCTAGCAATGTCGTCGTACAACTGGGGCGAGTGCTAGTCCGTATCTCGAGACCTGCCTTGTGGTGGCGCTCGGTCTGCGATCACACAGTGGCGACACGCGGGTCCGACATGTACTAAATGGACCGCGGCCGATTTAAGCTACCACCTAGCAAGTGTGGTGTCTGGCGGTGACACCACAATATACCCCCATAAAAAAACAGAATCTATGTTAAATGAACAAACAGATTTGCAAGCCACAGCTATTTCAGTAATTTTAAGGACCTATTCTAAAGTTAGTACCTGCATATGTCAATTGTTTAATATTTAGATCTCTGGCACTACGAAAAAATTCATTTTTGATCACACTATGTACAATAATATCTGCAAATGTGACTCTTGAGGGAAATGATACGCATGAACAGGATGGAGAAAAGAATGTATGAAGGTACTAATAAATTATAAACGCTTTTCTTGGATTATGTGGCGAGCTTACACCGTTCATTTTTCCCACCTTTTCGCAAATATTTACCGCCTTTCACTTACGAAATTCATAACCTAACATCAAACGTTATCATGAAAGGAATATGTTCTTCGCCTTATTCAAGAGCAAAAACAAATCATATATTAAGACAAATTAAATCTGATGAATGAGCAACTAGGTTCGGAATGCGTCGTGTATTTAATATAACAAGAAAATTTGTGACTGAAGGCGTTTTTTAATTCATACCTCCAGTGCATTGAATACAGTCACGTTTGAAGTTGCCAAAATATGGATAAAATTAAAAGGAACGTTATTCCCGCCCATGTTGCTACTTTAATGTCATGGTTCACAATATTTAACTTGATGATGTAACTTCTAGGCTACTTAACTTGTCGATAAATAAAAACTTACAAGAGTAGCTAAGCGGTTATTCTTCAAGACGTTTATTTGTTTTGACTACTGAATCACACAGGAACCGACTTTGATTGGTGAACAAAAGTTTTATTTCGAATGGTGTCAAGAAGTGCAGACGTGGTTAGATCAAGTGAATAAATCCTGTAGCGTTCCATTGTGTCATTGATCTCCACTGTAATAGTAAATGGGGCTTCGCTAACTAGCCTCCAGAAGATATTCTAACTGTTGTTTTAAACTGCCGCAGATGACGTTACGGCCCTGACTGTGGTAGTGAACGAGGTTTGAGTGAGGAAACCTTTGATAAACGGCGCCTGGCAGTATGGCTCAAATGGCTCGGAGCACTATGGGACTCAACTGCTGAGGTCATTAGTCCCCTAGAACTTAGAACTAGTTCAACCTAACTAAACAAAGGACATCACAAATATCCATGCCCGAGGCAGGATTCGAACCTGCGACCGTGGCGGTCTTTCGGTTCCAGACTGCAGCGCCTTTAACCGCACGGCCACTTCGGCCGGCGCCTGGCAGTATTTCAGTATTCTGGAATTTGTGTACAGTCCCTGATGGCACAATAATTGTACAGGCGCCGTTAAATGTGTGTACTGCTCGTCTGTGTGTTTTATCGCCCACTGCTGTTGAATCAGGGTAGGTGAGTTTTACGGCTTGCAACGTCGCGTAACGCGCCGACACCCCGAACCAAACAGGTGGGTGTCAGTCGGAGCACAATTGTTCTTAATACACTACTGGCCATTAAAATTGCTACACCACGAAGATGACGTGCTACAGACGCGAAATTTCACCGACAGGAAGGACATGCTGTGATATGCAAATGATTAGCGTTTCAGAGCATTCACACAAGGTTGGTGCCTGTGGCGACACCTACAACGTGCTGTCATGAGGAAAGTTTCCAACCAATTACTCATACACAAACAGCAGTTGACCGGCGTTGCCTGGTGAAACGTTGTTGTGATGCCTCGTGTAAGGAGGAGAAATGCGTACCATCACGTTTCCGACTTTGATAAATTTCGGATTGTAGCCTATCGCGATTCCGGTTTATCGTATAGCGACGTTGATGCTCGCGTTGGTCGAGATCCAGTGACTGTTAGCAGAATATGGAATCGGTGGGTTCAGGAGGGTAATACGGAACGCCTTGCTGGATCCCAACGGACTCGTATCACTAGCAGTCGAGATGACAGGCATCTTATCCGCATGCCTGTAACGGATCATGCAGCCACGTCTCGATGCCTGAGTCAACAGATGGGGACATTTGCAAGACAACAACCATCTGCACGAACAGTTCGACGACGTTTGCAGCAGCATGGACTATCAGCTCGGAAACCATGGCTGCGGTTAGCCTTGACGCTGCATCACAGACAAGAGCGCCTGCGACGGTGTACTCAACGACGAACCTGGGTGCACGAGTGACAAAACGTCATTTTTTTCGGATGAATCCGGGTTCTGTTTACAGCATCATGATGGTCGCATCAGTGTTTGGCGACATGGCCGTGAACGCACATTCGAAGCGTGTATTCGTCATCGCCATACTGGCGTTTTACCCGGCGTGATGGTATGGGGTGCCATTGGTTACGCGTCTAGGTCACCTCTTGTTCGCATTGACGGCACTTTGAACAGTGGACGTTACATTTCAGACGTATTACGACCCGTGGCTCTAACCTTCATTCGATCCCCGCGAAACCCTACATTTCAGCAGGCTAATGCACGAACGCATGTTGCAGGTCCTGTACGGGCCTTTCTGGATACAGAAAATGTTCGACTGCTGCCCTGGCCAGCACATTCTCCAGATCTCTCACCAATTGAAAACGTCTGGTCAATGGTGGCCGAGCAACTGGCTCGTCACAATGCGTCAGTCACTACACTTGATGAACTTTGGTATCGGTTGAAGCTGCATGGGCAGCTGTAACTGTACACGCCAACCAAGCTCTGTTTGACTCAATGCCCTGGCGTACCAAGGCTGTTATTACGGCCAGAGGTGGTTGTTCTGGGTACTGATTTCTCAGGATCAATGCACCCAAACTGCGTGAAAATGTAATCGCATGTCAGTTCCAGTATAATATATTTGTCCAATGAATACCCGTTTATCATCTGCATTTCTTCTTGTTGTAGCAATTTTAATGCCCAGTATTGTACATGTAGTTCAGCTAGCCAACAAGGCACAGACTTCTTTTTCATAGAGACGTTGTGATTTTTCGTTTTCAGCTAATTGGTAAAAACGGTAGCAAAATTAGGAGACTGGTGAATAAGCTATAATCAGCTGACCTTACACATTGTAGTGGGACGAAATTGAAGCGTCACCCATCCACCAGTGTCAGCCCAGTTTGCAGGTGAATATAAGTTCAATTTAGTTTTGTTTATGTATTTTTCTTAATATTTGTAATAGCTGTGAATTATCTAAAAGTTTTGTATTTTTTTAAGTTTCATGTACGGAGAGGGCGGCGCAACGAACGGAGACAGCATCTTCGCTGCCGCGACCAGAGAGGAAATTGCTGGCGGGTCGACAGCCAAAGAGCAACAGAAGATCCTGGAACCGAGTTGTTGCATCGTGCTTCTAAAAATTAAAAATGAATTTTTTTGTACTCTTTTTGTACAACAATGACGTCACAGAGAGCTTAATCTTATTGAAAAGTCAGTCCTAGTTTGTCAACGGTCAAGTTCACATCTGTATGTGTAGGAAGCTAATAAAATAGTGGATGCTACTAAAGTTGAAACACGTGTTCTGAGGATTTATTTAGGGAGAATTATGTGAACGGATTAATAATATATTTGACAAGATTATTGAATTCTGACAGCGTTCATCGAAACTTTGAATCTCAAAGGTTTATTCAATGTGTAATTCCGAAATCGATTAAATCAAGATAACGTGTGTCAATATAATTTCTGAGGAGAAACAAACGAAATTTAAATCGAAAAAGTTTACGAAAACCAATTGGCCCAAGTGATGTAATGCTTTGCATACGACTCAACTGGTGTTTTACAGTTTCGTTCAAGAACCATTCTATGACAATTTAAAAAGAATATAAATCATTTTGAAGTGGGTTGTAACTGACGAAGGTGACGAAGTCTGCACATGGTCATATATCAAACGAAAATCGGTTATAAAAAAACTTACGTCGTTACACTGCACCGTGGCGACCGTGACAGGACTTGTGTGCAACTAAGGCACACAGGTACGAAACAAAACATCAAGAGTCCTTCGGAAGTCAACGCGAGTTTTCGTGGAGTCTTCACCAGCCAGCGGCGACTTCGCGGGTGTGGGCATCTGACGGAGCGCAGCCTTGCAGTACGGTCACGCAGTTGTTCCACGAGAAGGCGCATCTGTTGGGCAGCAGCTGAACGCTGCAAACCCCGACAACCTTTTTTCTCCCTAAACTAATAGGCCCAGTACGTCAGCTGCGGGGCATTCCTCCGGCTGGTATTAGAGGTGTTGCTGAGGGCTTCGCCTGTCTACGGCGGTGCCGGGCATGGTTGCAGCCAGTGACGTCTCCGGTGTTCGACTCAGCGTCCTGCCGGTTGCGGAAGCGGGGTCGCAGCATCTCAGCGGCTGCATCGACGGCTGTTACATCTGCAGCCCATAGCAGCACACTGATCATCGAGAACTACAAATTACAATATTAGTGTCCGGTGAGTTTGTTTCAAGTTGGAAGTGGAGTGTTGTACATAGGGAGTGTGCTTTTACAGGATTGTTGATTACAAGTCTGCGTGTGTAACTAGTTAATATCTTACAATAATGTCGGGAAGTGAAATGTCAGACGAAGAGCAGTCTACGTCCGATAGGAGCATGAGATCCCTTTTTAGGACGATCGCTAAATTGAAACAGGAATTAAAACAGTCTGATGAAGAATCTATTACTAGATTAAAACAGTCTAACGACGAATCTACGGCTAGATTAAGAGAGGAACTGAAACAGGAATTAAAACAGTCTAATGAAGAATCTGTTACTAGATTAAAACAGTCTAACGACGAATCTACGACTAGGTTAAAAGAGGAACTTAAAGGGGAGCTAACAAAATCGACAGACAGGTTACAGGAACATCTTCATGAAACCAGTCGAGAATTAAGTGATAAAATAGAGGCTTCTAAAGTTGAAATGCAGGAGAAATTAGTAGGACTTGGTAATAAGATTGCGGATAATTGTAAAAGGTTAGAAGAACATATCCAGGAATCGCGTGAGGAAAAAGCTCGCATGCGAAACGATATTACTGACTTAACCGAGAGACTAGATAGTGTCAATATCTTAGTTGTAAATGAAATACAGAAAAATAACGATGTGTTACGAGATGAATTTTCTATGCAAACAGAAACTGTTCGTAGAGAATTATTGGAATCTATTAAAGAGGTCTCTACCAAACCTGTAGAGATTTCTTCAATAGATAATGTAGAATTAGAGACATTAACTCATCAAGTAGAAAAAGATCATACTGAAATCGAAAACATGAAATTTTTAATTACTGAAATATGCAGTAACCTCGAGACCTCCAAAGATAATAACATTGACGAAGGTACAGAGCGTTCACATCGTGAACACAATGAAGAATCGATATTAGCTAATCGCGTATCCAATACAGAAATACGAATACAGGAAATTACTAAACGGTTATCGGAATTAGATAATAATGAAAACATTTCAAGAAGTAGAAGCAATAACGTAATCAGAGACAACAGTCGCATCGAATTTGCTAGCTCGGACGACAACAATACGAATAAAGAAATCACGGCAAGCCGATCCGATGCAACTCCGTCTCTGCAATCTAAACAAAATCCAACTATTTCTCTCGCAGAATGTTTGGATGATATAACGACAAATTCAAATGTAGCAAGTCGATTTCCTGTATTCAAACCAGGAGGCGAACTTCACCCTATAATCTTTATAAAAGCTTTTGAAACATCATTATCTCCTAAATGGAGTAATGAAAAACGGATTCAATTTGTAATAGGACATTTAGAAGCAGCAGCTGCGGAATGGGCAGTACTGCATAGAACTGAATTTAGGGACTGGGATGACTTTGTTAAGCAGTTTAAACAAAATTATTGGTCAAGAGGAAAACAACAACACTTAACTTTAGAGTTGTTAGACCCTCCTCCATATTCTAAACGGTGGGGAGGTTATAGGAATTATTTTGAATGGCATTTAAACCGCGCTAAATCAATTGAAGAACCAATTATTGAAAGTCATTTAATACGAGTCCTAATTAGTAGGTTACCGTATTATGTAAAGGAAAGAATGATAGAAAGAGAATGGTCACAGCCGTGTGAATTATTAGGATATTTAGAACAGTTAGATATACTTAGTAGAGAAAGGGAAGACGAGAAATTTAGATTTGGTAGAAATGACAATCCTCGAAATAATAATAATTCAGAACCACGAAAAGCTAACAACAACAATCATAGCCGGTTTTGTTAAATAAAACGTCAATCTAAAGATCAAGAGAGCCAACAAAATCGTGGTAATAACTCTAAAATGCGGAAATTACACAATAACGATCATGAGATAAATCATCCTCAAGTAATTAATGAAGGTCAAGTGGTAAGTGACGTTATCATATAAAGTTCGGAAAACTAGTAAAGTCCTTTAGTACGGGTCAACTAAAGGGAACTGTTAGTCAAGATTATACAAGACCCAATTGCAATTTATCATTAAACTGCCAAAAGGACGGTGATTGGCAACAAGATTTACTTCAGGAAGACAATCAGATAAGGGAGAATATAACTTATAAACCCGTTATTAAAGGTTATATTAAAGATACCGAAGTAAATATTATAATTGATTCGGGTAGCGAAGTAAGTATTTTATCTAAGGAATTATTTCAGCTTAAAAGAAAATATTGGAGTTTACCAACCTTACCTGTAACTGGGGTGAAAATTATAGGAGTTACTGGTAAAAGAAGTCAAAATATTACTGAGGAAGTTTATTTAACTTTTGAAATTGCTAAACAATTAATTGCTCACTCTGTACTCGTCGTAGCCAACTTAAATGTGGCCATAAATTTAGGTATAGATTGGCTGTGTAAATATAAAGCTACATTAGATTTTAAAGACTCTTCCTTAACCATCCATAAGGAGGCATGTGCTTTTAAAGTGAGGTTTTCTAATAATCAAGAACCTGAAAATTGCTACGAATCCTTACAGATTAAGTACGCACCGACCATGAACCTATTAACAGATTTTAGTGATCTTGAATATGCAGTATACCAATGTCAGGCTAGTAATGGTATCGAAACCGAAGTGAAAGAAAAATGTTATTCTACGAATTGCCTATCCGAACAAGAAAAGGGAGAGTTGGAATCTTTGTTGCTAGAATTTAGAGCCGTCTTCTCAGATGAACCGGGGAGAATTAAAGATTACGTTTGTAAACTTAAGATTAGAGATCAAAAACCATTCTTTAAGAAACCTTATCCTATTCCAGTACAATTCAAAGAACCGGCTAGTAGAGAAATAAGTAGGATGCTAGAACAAGACATTATCGAACGATCATGTAGCGCTTTTAACAGTCCGTTGTGGGTAGTTAAGAAAGCTACTGGTGTGGTACGACTGGTTCTGGATGCCCGTGAATTAAATAAAATTATAGAGATGGAAGAGACAGACCTATTCCTATGGAGGACGTACTTCTTAAGATTGCTGGTTCTCGTTATATGAGTACAATGGATCTAACCGCTGGCTACCATCAAGTAACATTACACCCGGATTCACGGCAATATACGGCTTTTCTTTTTGAAGGCAGATCATATCAGTTCCAAGTTTTACCTTTTGGACTTAATATATCAGTGTCAACTTTCATTAGGGCATTAGATTCTGCTTTGGGTCAGCAATTGTTACAAAAGATTATTTTATATGTAGATGATATTTTGGTAGCTACTAAAACGTGGGAAGAACACGTAACGATATTACGGGAATTGTTTAACCGTTTAATTGACAGAGGAATTACTTTAAAATTATCTAAGTCTTACTTCGGAAAGGAGGAAGTGAGATTTTTGGGGCATATAGTGGACAGTAAAGGTATTAGGCCAGACCCAGCACGTATTGAAGCTATTGCTCGATGCCCGAGTTCTAGAAATCGGAAACAACTGAAATCATTCTTAGGAATGGTAGGATTTCTGAGAAGATTTCTTCCAAGGCAGCATATTGTTAATCCTAAATTACTATATTTATTAAAAGAGAAGTCAGTATGGCTCTGGGAACAAGAGGAAGAGGAAGTTTTTAATAAGATAAAAGGAGCGTTAACCGAAGCCAAAATGTTATACCACCCAGATTTCAATCAGGACTTTTGTATGTGTACGGATGCCTCTGATTATGGTGTGTCTTGTGTAATATTCCAAGGTGATCTGACCAATGAAAAGGGATTATATCGGCTTATTGGATTCGCTAGTAGAACTTTAAATAAACATGAAAGAAATTATTTTGTATCCGAGAAGGAAGCTCTCGCAGTGGTATGGGGTTTTCAACGATTTAGAGGATTATTAATGGGGAGAAAAACAATTGTATATACTGATCATCAGGCCTTAATCTTTTTGAACAATTGTCGGTTACTTCACCGTAGGCTATTACGTTGGGTATTATGCTTGCAAGAATTTCAGTACGAAATTAGGTATATAAAAGGATCTCAGAATGTAGTTTCGGATGCTTTGTCGAGGCTTCCCGTAGGAATGGAGAACATTAACATTGCAGAAGAACCAGGAACAAATTACCATGTTTATTTCCTTTTAACTCAGGAGAACGAACGTAAGGTTAAACGGATAGTAACTGCTATTAGATGCAATCAAAGAAATGATGATCAATATAGGGACCTTATACAAAACCTTAATAATGGGGACGAAACAGTTAACACCCGGGGTGTGTGGTTATATTTTAACGACTTGTTGTATTGGAAAGCGCAGAGGGAACACCAGAGATGGAAGATCTGCATTCCGAAAACTGTTGTGTACGAGTTAATTACTTATATTCATGAAGGATACGGGCATTTTGGAATTCATAAATGTATTAAACATCTAATGAAGTATTATTATTTCAAAAATATGTCCCGTGTTGTGAGGAGTATTATTAGGGCTTGTGAAACCTGTCAAAAGGTTAAAGTTCATAACAAATATAAGCGTTATAAATTATATGCTGTAATTCCTCGAGGTCTGTGGGATCTACTGTCATTAGATTTTTTCGGCCCTCTGCCTCGTAGTTCAGGAGGATTAACTTATGTGTTTGTTGTAATGGAATGTTGGTCCAAACATGTGAAGCTATATACTTTGAAACGAGCGAATGCAGCAAGCGTACTACTGCTGGTATGAGTGGTGTTGAAATGTAACCACCAGAGGAAGATGTAATTTTGACATACAATCATTAAATTTTAGTTCCATTTTTGCTTGTTATTTATGACTATAATTTGTTTTAGGCACCATGAGTTAGCAGAAGTTTCGAGAAGTGGGATCGTGTCTCGGGAAAATCGAAACTCCTTCCAAATATATCTCATGAGATGATGTAGTAAACTGTATGGCCCAGTGGTTCCATTGCGAAATCACAACTTAAAACAACTGACTGTTTTCCTTTTACAATATTTGATTGTATTAGTTGCTTACTACGATGCCAAAGTTCAATTTTGTGAATTTTATTAATACTGTTGGGACTCGAATGGATAAACGTGCTTCTCGTGCAGGCCGTGAAGGCCCAAGGGTTGTCTACCGGCCGCCGTGTCATCCTTTGCCTTGCAGCGTGATACGGATGAGGTATGGAAGTGCTTGTAGTCAGCACACCGCTCCCCAGCAGCTTTGCAGACTTTTCAGAGCGTGGGGCAGCTACGCTGGGTCAAGTAGAACTTCAGTTGGTGTCACGAGCCATCACATCTCGTACCAACGTTCCCACCATGGTAAAATTCTTGCTAGTATGGGAAATATAACCAGGTTCTTTTTTAATGTGAAGAATTTGTCCTTGGTGGGAGACGTCTTAAATGAAATTTTTGGTCCTAGTTTCAAAAGCATCTGTGTAATATACAGTTCTACGACTGCCGTTAAATGGCGCCAAAAGGGAAAAAGAAAAACAGAAAAAAAGAGAAAGCAATGTATCGATCCGGCCCGATCCTGAAGTTACGTTATGTTCACTGGGTTACAATAAGGTCGTACAAGTTAATATATATAGATGGACACTGCTCTTGAGTCTCACCAACCGCCGAGCCTTGGTTGGAACGATGGCGTGTTAAAGTAAACAAGTGCGAGCCTGTTCTGTTCACACGCAAACCGAAAAACTTCTGAATGAAAGTCAGGTACCTCAGTGTCTGGCTGGACCACACACTTACATGGGGAGACCACACTGAATACGTAATCAATTGAGCACTCCTGAGGCTGAACAGGCAAACAACACTGAATAGAAGGCTGTCGTGGTCCATGTACTTCACACTAATTAGACAACTGGTGACGTATGCAGCTCCAATTAGGCGATACACATCTCCAATACGCCTGCACCGCTTGCAGGTCGGGCAGAACAAAGTGCTACGTATCATAAGCAACGTTCCACGATACTCAAGCACGGTGGACCTTCACAGAGAATACTAAATCGAGACTCACACGCAGATATTCAGAGAACTTGTCACACGACTGTACAAGGAAGCGAGACAGTCGAACAATCCTTTCATCCTTAACCTGCTTAACTACGATCACAACCATAGGCGGAAACACAACCACCCAAAAACGTTACTACTTATGGATAATTAAGCAACTATGAATAATACCAACACACAAACGTGACAAATACTAGTGAACCCCTGTAGCATCTGTGACCGAGCGGTTCTAGGCGCTTCAGTCTGGAACCGCGCGGCTACTACGGCCGCAGGTTCGAATCCTGCCTCGGGCAGGGATGTGTGTGTTATCCTTAGTTAGGCTTAAGTAGTTCTAAGTCTATGGGACTAATGAGCTCAGATGTTAAGTCCCACAGTGCGTAGAGCCATTTGCACCACTGAAACCTGCAGCATAGCAAAATTGACTGGTACCGCCAAGAGTAAACTAACCGACCAACGGGCAACGCAGGGAAGCCGTATTGCACAAAAAACTCAAATAGACCCATCCAAAACCCATACACAGTGATCGATTTATGACCAATCGACCACTTGTATGACAATCTTGGCCCAGAAGACTTTGCAGGTGCCCCTCCCAGTATTACCCCTTCTCGAAAGGACTGACACTCTTTATGACGCTCTAAGCTATGATAACGGTACCGAGCACGATACCCAAAACTAACAACCACCTTACTGTCGCATGATCTGCCACAGATAGCAAGAAACCACTACTGCTCTTACTACCTTACCACACTATAGCTGAAGTTTGTTTTTCCTTAGCGCTTGCCTTGGCACTTTTTTCCCTCTGGTCTTGAAACCGCTACCTTTCGTTCGCTTTCCGTCCACTATCTGTCTCCTCGATGCGACCATTTTAGTGGGTAATCCGATCCAGATGTACGGGCAAAATGACGGCCTCACATCCAGTGAAGTCTTCGATTAGTAAGTAGCAAATACGGAGGTGACGTACACCTTTTGTGATGGTCACTACGTCCGTATGGACGTGGAGGGGCTCCACGCATGGGAAGAAAAAAATCTTGAGTCTCCTCATTTGTATCTTTTTCTTCTACGCCTCAAATATGTAAATACTTATCTGCTGCGATGTTAACCTACGCCTTCCTTTTCTCCCTTCAAGTTATCATATAGCAACCGATAACTTGCTCATTCCATTAAAGTGTTTGTTCCACTAAGTTCTGCGTCTATGGAGTACGTTCACGTTTAATGTTCTATGATTGTCGTCAATCCTAATTCTGTCTAATCTACATCACTTTTTACATCCTGAGAAATTTCTGTTCTGCTACCCAGATTCGATTTTTACCAGATTTTAATTCTGTGTCTTCCATGTTACGATTTTCCCGCATGTACCGTATGTATTCTTCCAAATAATTTTGTGTTACAATGTGTTACCCAGTCTCGAATTAACAAGATACTACGTCTTCGAATTGCTCCTATTAGCGAAATCACGCTTGGGCAACGAGCGGCCCATGGGCCACTTCCGGCCTGTGGTTGGTTTCAATCTTCCCCACTGGGGAAACTTCCGGGTGAATATAAAATGAAGGTACTCTCAAAAACGCAAGTTTTCAAGCATAATTTGTTGGCATGCTGTTTCGGGCAAGGGATGCCATTCATGTTGATGGGCTACCCCGTGAACATTAACCTCGCCGAGCTCATAGTCATGTCACGGACGCTATAGTTTTGGTTTAATACCCTAGGAGCACTGTTGTCACGTCACGTGGTGAGATGACCTGATAGTTTAAGCAAGTATGTGAATCATGACTGTGGTTCACCAAAGGTTGCTCAGGCCTGATCTAAATGGTAACATACAGTCTATTAAGTGGGTATTATACGACGATCCGCCGCGAGAGACACCTAGCTGTAGAATGGGTGAACCAACGTAAATTAGCAGGCATATTATCCGCGCGCCAGAATAGAGAGGAAGAAGCACGATCAACCTGATATTTTCTATGTTAAAAAATGACGAAATTCCCCCAGCTGTATTAAGGTGTTGGTTTTAATGGCTACTAATTTTGATGTTGTTATATCATCATCTTCAGGCTCTAAATACAACATACCATACATAAACAACCAATGCAACAACAGACAATTATGAGTTATTATGCAAAACAATTCTATTATAATCATATTACATAATGGATAATTTTAATGGAACTAATTATATTTTTGGTCATTTCCGTTAAAAAGCCATCACTCTGGACATTAGCCATTTACGTGGTACCACTAAATACAAATGAAGCTGTATATACACAATCGTTTTATTATGGGTTAATATCAGGTATGAAAAATGGGAGTTTATAAAAGCTTAAGCGACAAGCCGTTATTCTAATGGATAATAATATAGACGTGGAACATTGAAATTTTTTTAAAATAATGAACTATAAAAAGGAACGGTGGGCAAGTTAGACTAGAGTTACGTTTGCAAAATTCTGTACTGTCGTCATACTTAAGTAACAGTGGCGTAATTAACTTCGTTCCTAACACCACGAAAGCAATGGTAAGGGACCGAAAAATGGTGTGAAACCCAGTTGATACAAGGTAGTCGCGGTAGCGTTCTCGCTTCCCACGCCCGGGTTCCCGGGTTCGATTCCCGGCGGGGTCAGGGATTTTCTCTACCTCGTGATGGCTGGGTGTTGTGTGATGTCCTTAGGTTAGTTAGGTTTAAGTAGTTCTAAGTTCTAGGGGACTGATGACCTAAGATGTGCTCAGAGCCATACAAGGTAGTCAATAATGTAAAATACATGCTAATCAATTTAAAAAATCATTCATTCCAATGAAGTATAAGTTAACACGTAGCTGAAATAATTTACATGTCGGTCTAAAATAATCAATTCCAGTAAGTTTACATGGTCAAAAGTGCGATCAGGTACATGGCAATGCTCTAAATAGAAGAAATCTAGGTAATGTCATATATGTAACCTATTTGTTGTTCCTCTAATAAATACACAAAAACACAGCCACCCGGCAAAACACACGATGTGTAAATCTCGGTTCAAATGGCTCTGAGCACTATGGGACTTAACATCTGTGGTCATCAGTCCCCTAGAACTTAGAACTACTTAAACCTAACTAACCTAAGGACATCACACACGTCCATGCCCGAGGCAGGATTCGAACCTGCGACCGTAGCGGTCACGCGGTTCCAGGCTGAAGCGCCTACAACCGCACGGCCACACCGGCCGGCTGTGTAACTCTTGTATTAAGTATGTGATCTCATCGAGTGTCAATTTTCTATCCGTCAACTGATGGAAAAAAGTTGGTAGTATAACAAAAGGGTGATAATGGTTTTTATAGACATATAAAAGGCCAATGACTCAGTTAATAGGGAAAGACTCTGGGAAGAAATGGAGAGGATAGATATAGAAGATGGATACATTGTTGTTGTTGTTGTTGTGGTCTTCAGTCCTAAGACTGGTTTGATGCAGCTCTCCATGCTACTCTATCCTGTGCAAGTTTCTTCATCTCGCAGTGCCTATTGCAGCCTACATCCTTCTGAACCTGCTTAGTGTATTCATGGATACATTAATGTAATACAAACAGGGTACAGAGGACATATTTGTAGAATTAGAACACCACTGGGGAACTCTGAATACTTCGAAATAAAACAAGGACCTAAACAAGAAAGTATTCCACTTCCTGCACTTTTTAATGCTGTGATGGAGGGAATGAATAGGGCAGTTAAAGATATAGTAAAAGATAAAGACCAGAAGCTGATTTTTGCAAATGATATGGTAATATGGGGCGATAAAGAGGTAGGTGTACAGTTACAACTTGATGCATGGTAGGAAATAATGAAAAGGTATGGATTAAAAATAAATAAAGATAAGAGTGAAGTAATGGTATTTGGAAGAGACAAAGGGATCAACGGAAATATTACTTCGAATGAAGAACCCCTCAAAGTGGTAGACAGTTTCACTTACTTAGGGAGGGAAATATCTAGTGATGGAAGAACAACCAGTCAGATTAATAGGAGGTTACAGAAGGGAGCCAGTTTCTACCAAACAATAAAACATCTGATTTGGAATAAGGAAGTTTCAGATAAAGCAAAACTCCTTCTGTATAAGAGTTATTACTTCCCCGTTGTCACCTATGGAGGAGAAACATGGACAATGAGAGGAAGGGACTGGATCTGACTGCAAGCAGGGTGAAGCGAAATTCGCACACTCGGGCTTCGCAGCGTGATTTCTCACATGCCAGCGATCAAAAAATGCCTCTCACAAAATTTCGTCCAGGGAATACATTCAGCAGAAAAGGAAATTAAAGAGTGGCACTCTGGCAACACTGTAACCACTTGTACAGTAACTACCTCTGTCAAAACATCGTGCTAGTGCTGTCCGGTTGGAGCAGTGGACTGTGTTTTGGTTTAGCATGCAGGGTTCAAACATATGTTTTTATTTGGTAAATGTAGTTCAGGTGGTACGGTATCTGGCATCTTAATCGTCAACAGCGATTGCAGTGGGTACTCTGGAAAACATTTGCACTTACATACTACAATCGTAGAAATGGAAGATTGGTCAGCTTTGAAAGAAGCCCTTTCTACGTCGTGGGCTCGAATTTATTCGGACCACTTCATCTACTAGATGCGATCCTGTTTTCTTTGTACCTTTCTCTAGTGGAGACATTGATTAGTACCAACTATTATTCTTGCTCTTTCAGGTCCATTACATTTGTGAAATGCCTTACGTTACCAGTAGGACTAGCAACGTGTTTTGCAAATAACGTACAAACTCGGTTACTATTTCTATGTGTTATCACTATGGTCCCATTAATTGTTTCAACTGTCTACTTCTTATTTGTCTAACCACATATCTATTGTGTCCAGCAATACAAAATGTTCTAAATGTAGGATACATGCGATATAAGAAACGATATATATTACAGTAGGAAATGTCAGAATGAAATTAGCAAATAATAAAAATGCGCCCCAACTCAGTGTTGAATCCTCAACCTCCTGCATGGTAATCCAAAATTCTAGCCATTGCTCCAATTGTGCAGCACAAGTGAACTCTCCAGTCAGAGGTAGTTACCATTCATTTGGTAACAGTGTTGCCAGATTGCCACTCTTTAACGTCCTTTTTCTACCAGTTGTACTCGCCGGACGTAATTTTGTGACAGACGTTTTTTTATCGCTGTTATGTGAGGAGTCGCGCCGTGAAGCCCGAGTGCGTGAATTTCGCTTCAGCCTGTATATATTTACTATGATGTAACTATGCACCGGCTCCTCAGTAGAGGGCACCACATGACTGACTTCAGTTTCTCTTCTACACCTACATCTATATGACTACTCTGCAATTCACATTTAAGTGCTTGGCACGGGGTTCGTCGAACCACAATCATACTATCTCTCTACCATTCCACTCCCGAACAGCGCGCGGGAAAAACGAACACCTAAACCTTTCTGTTCGAGCTCTGATTTCTCTTATTTTATTTTGATGATCATTCCTACCTATGTAGGTTGGGCTCAACAAAATATTTTCGCATTCGGAAGAGAAAGTTGGTGACTGAAATTTCGTAAATAGATCTCGCCGCGACGAAAAACGTCTTTGCTGTAATGACTTCCATCCCAACTCGCGTATCATATCTGCCACACTCTCTCCCCTATTACGTGATAATACAAAACGAGCTGCCCTTTTTTGCACCCTTTCGATGTCCTCCGTCAATCCCACCTGGTAAGGATCCCACACCGCGCAGCAATATTCTAACAGAGGACGAACGAGTGTAGTGTAAGCTGTCTCTTTAGTGGACTTGTTGCATCTTCTAAGTGTCCTGCCAATGAAACGCAACCTTTGGCTCGCCTTCCCCACAATATTATCTATGTGTTCTTTCCAACGAAAGTTGTTCGTAATTTTAACACCCAGTGTTCATACAAGTAAGCAACGCCTTCAGTTCACGCTTGACTGCTATAAATCAACAATGTTTGCTACGTCACCGTGTGGTGCTTATTTTTGGACTGACAGTACGGTGTCAACCATCTTATACTTGTCCCAGATTCTGCTGTTCTGTAAATTTTAGCACTGTAGTTGACTAAGTGGCAGTTTAAATCTACATCTGCTGTAGTAAAACGACGGATATCGCAATCGATTTCTGTTCATTTCTCCATTGCCTTCATTATGTTTATTTCTATTTCTAATTCATAGATTTGCCAGAAGCAGAATTAGAGCAGCTATGCAGCGTGTTTTATAGTAGCCTAACGAAAGAATTTGGAGTTTGTATCCTCTGTTCATATACTTAGAAATTAATGTAGTTAGAACGGTTGTACGGGAGCTGCATGCGCACGGCCTAGTCTGTCTGTACTTGCAGCGCACAGTGTTTCATCCGGTATGAGGGTGTGGCTCGTCCTAATTTCCACACAGCGACCGAGCTGCCATATCCTGCGGTACCAGTGATCACCAGGGTATTGCTGTGGCACAGGAACGCGCACAAAGGTCGGCGCAGGCGTGGTGCCGATCACATTAGCCCGGCTGCCGCTCTGCACACCTCTCCAGCCAGTCTCGCACCAGTGCTACAAACACACCGTTCTTTCCGTAACCGCGAAACTACGACACTGCACTGCGCAACACAACTAAATTGCCTCCCACTACGACGTATCGCTCGAATGCTCGCTACAACGTTCCTCTGTAATTGTTCAGAAGGTACGTCAACTTCGGGCTCAGCGACGCTTCAGACAGCAAGGTGTCGACACGCGTGGAAAAACCAAAAGAAAGATGCCGGAGCTCAGAAGTTCTCTCGCGAGCGGAATAAGAAAATATGTTACATGGACATGGGCCTAGAAACTCTTTATTTCATATTAGATCCCAGATTCTACAACTTTTCAACGCATTAATCTTGGGAAACATACAGGAAATGCCGTATCAGCATAATGTGGAACACTTTAGTGACAATTTTCAACAGCCTGTACATGCTGATTATGAAAATTTACTTCACTACTAGCCATTAAAATTGCTACACCACGAAGATGGCGTGCTACAGACGCGAAATTTAACCGACAGGAACAAGATGCTGTGATATGCGAATGATTAGCTTCTCAGAGCATTCACACAAGGTTGGCGCCGGTGGCGACACCTACAACGTGTTGACATGAGGAAAGTTTCCAACCGATTTCTCATACACAAACAGCAATTGACCGGCGTTGCCCGGTGAAACGTGGTTGTGATGCCTCGTATAAGGAGGAAAAATGCGTACCATCACGTTTCCGACTTTGATAAAGGTCGGATTGTAGCCCATCGCAATTGCGGCTTATCGTATCGCGACATTGCTGCTTGCGTTGGTCGAGATCCAATGACTGTTGGTCGAATATGGAATCGGTGGGTTCAGGAGGGTAGTACGGAACGCCGTGCAGGATCCCAACGGCCTCGTATCACTAGCAGTCGAGATGACAGGCATCTTATCCACATGGCTGTAACGGAACGTGCAGAAATGTCTCGATCACTGAGTCAACAGATGGGGACGTTTGCAAGACAACAACAACCATCTGCACGAACAGTTCGACGACGTTTGCAGCAGCATGGACTACGAGCTCGGAGACCATGGCTGCGGTTACCCTTGTCGCTGTATCAGAGACAGGGGCACCTGCGATGGTGTACTGAACGACGAACCTGGGTGCACGAATGGCAAAACGTCATTTTTTTCGGGGCGTATCACCCTGCGTGATGGTATGGGGTGCCATTGGTTACAGGTCTCGGTCACCTCTTATTCGCATTGACGTCACTTTGAACAGTGGACGTTACATTTTAGATGTGTTACGACCTTTGGCTCTATCCTTCATTCGATTCCTGCAAAACCTCCATTTCTGCCGGATAATGCACAACCGCATGTTGCAGGTCCTGTACGGGCCTTTCTGGATACAGAAAATGTTCGACTGCTGCCCTGGCCAGCACATTCTTCAGATCTCTCACCAATTGAAAACGTCTGGTCAATGGCGGCCGAGCAACTGGCTCGTCACAATACGCCAGTCGCTTTTCTTGACGAACTGTGGTATCGTGTTGAAGCTGCATGGGCAGCTATACCTGCACACGCCATTCAAGCTCTGTTTGACTCAATGCCCAGGCGTATCAAGGCCGTTATTACGGCCAGAGGTGGTTGTTCTGGTTACTGATATCTCAGGATCTATGCACCCAAATTGCGTGAAAATGCAATCACATGTCAGTTCCAGTATAATATATTTGTCCAATGAATACCCGTTTATCATCTGCATTTCTTCCTGCTGTAGCAATTTTAATGGCCACTAGTGTAGTAACGTCAATTTATACACGTAGGTACATGGTAAGTGCTGGTGATATCCTAGATGCGCCTGATACACAATTAACTGAGGCAAGCGGAGGGCACCAAAGCTAGGGTACATGAGTAACCAGTATCGCAAATTTAATAGTTAAAATGCAGTACGAGTAGTAATTAATTAAAATTACTTCATGTGGAAAAATGAGTGTCTGACAGTGAAACATGTACTGACATACAATACATGGAATTAGATCCATACTTAAGATCCACATTAAAAGTTCAAATAGTGAAATGGTAAACATCTATCCTGTCAAAGTAAAACACACAATTGTGTAAAAGCCACTGTAAAAAGTTTAAAAATAAAATCACATCTGTAGATCTACGATAGGTAAAACTGCATCTATAGATGTGATTTTATTTTTAAACTTTTTATACTGGATTATACGCAATAGTTTGTCAGGCTAGGAGCTTACCATTATTACTATTTGCACTTCTTATGTGAATCTTAGGTATGGATCTAACTCCACATATTGTACGCCAGTACAAGTTCTACTGTCAGGGCTAATTTTGCCTTGTGAAGTAATTTTAATTAATAACTTCTCATAATGTATTTTCGCTATTAAATTTGCGAAACTGATTACTCATGTACTTTGTCTATGGTTCCCTCTGCTGGTGTCAGTTAATTGTATAAATACCAGGCGCATCTAGGTCGTCACCAGCACTTCCTATCTACCTACGCGTATAGTTTGACGTTCATATTTACAGCAGAATTTTTTATGGTACAATATGTAAGGCTGGTATGCATGGCCGTTAATCATGTAAATATTTTTTTTATGTTTGACCAGGCATGTCATAGATTTAGCTTCAGCTAATCGAACATACTTGGTTACACCACTGTTTTTGTTTGCAATAGAACTAAAGATGGCAGTAGACGAAACCGCTAATAGTGAAGCGTAAAAGTTTGTGTGATCAAGACGGACCTGTAAAATAACGTGCCACAATATGATTACCAACCCATTTTCAGACTTCGTGTCTTATACTGACACTTTCTGCTTTAGGTTGATCAGTATGTTCGTTCTATTGCTTCAATAACTATAACTCATATCCATTTTTCTCTCCCTCTGCTGTTGTCCTGTGCATATCGGCTAACGAAATTGTAAGTTTATCAGTTCCGCGAATCTCTGTGAATGAGTAACAGCAACTTTCTCTTCTGTTCTTTGGCCTCAGCAATGCTTATCTCTGCTGCAGCGTGTTCGATCAGGCGCAATCTTAAAAAATCCTTCCCTGCCCCCGCCCCCCCACCACTCCTACCCCCATGCTGATAATTTTGTCTGCTAATTTAGTGTCAAGTCTTCATTTCGTAAGGGACAGTAGCATTTAAGAACATTGTTTTTTATGCAGATAAAAGTTCCTTCCTGTAAAAGTAACTGTTAATGAGCTCAATGGTTTGAATTCAATCTTTTACTTCGAGCCTCTGGGTCATTTTGTGTCCCATCAGGCATTAGAGTTAGAAATACTTTGTAAGTAGGCTGTTCAGGTTTTTATGTTTGTAACGCCACGTAGCGCTCTACATAAAAATCACTGGCAGAGCTGTGTGCAGTCTGTATTTATCTCTCTTGTAGTTATTCTCTATTTTAGTTATTGTTCTATGTGTTTGTGTACCCTTGTGTATTTGTGTTCTTCCTGTCTTTACGTGTTTATCTGATAATAGTTAAACAAGATTCTAACTACTGAAGGCACTAACTACTGATAGGCATCGTTAGCAAATGATAGATTTTGGTGGAGAACAAACAATGTATTTACCTTAATAGTGTTCAAAAGTCATGACACCCAGTCTTACAAATTTCCTTTTTCTGACGGACACACATGGGATCCAGTTACACTGACCTACTTGTTTGCTCTTCATGGGGCAGTGTTGTTAAGGAAGATGCGCAAATAATCTTATAGACGGAGACGTATGTTTCTGCTTAAGTTTTGCTGGAATACTGCTGTGTCCGTGGTCATATAGGAAAGGGATAGAGATAGTGCTACTTATTCTGGCGTTGTTAATAATCATTTCACTACCGATAACGTCTTTCGTTGATCATCTTCAATTCTGAGGTAATCGTAGTTCCTTACAGAACGCGTCGTCTTCCTATGAACACCGTATTTTGGCATGGAGCGCTGCGCACACAACATTTAGAGCGACCCCATCTCATTCGTGCTTTGAAAATGACGGGGTGTGCATCTGACACAACGTCTATGATTGTCGAGAACATCGCCCGGCTGCATTCCCCTCACTTTTTTGAACTGGGTTAATTACATTTTCCTGAAATTTGAGACCGATGTATCGTGTATTATCTGATTACAAATGGCCGGCCGGTGTGGCGGAGCGGTTCTAGGCGCTTCAGTCCGGAACCGCGCTGCTACTACGGTCGCAGGTTCGAATCCCGCCTCGGGCATGGATGTGTGTGATGTCCTTAGGTTAGTTAGGTTTAAGTAGTTCTGAGTTCTAGGGGACTGATGACCTCAGATGTTAAGTCCCATAGTGCTCAGAGCCATTTGAACCTTTTTTTTTTTTTTTTGATCAAAAATGTCCAGACACTCCAACAGTATGTAAGGCAGACTTGTCTAGTTGATATCACGAGAGGTGGACCTGCTACTGTAAGAGGAGGGTGCGGGAGTTGGGTTGTCAGTAGAGGAGCAATAACATCAGAAAGGGTGGATCAAGAGAATTAAGATACTTCGAATGTAGACTATTCATTCGGTATCATCTAAGTAACAAATCTGTAAGGGATATTTCAACCTTTCTGTGAAGTGAAAACGCGAACCATAGCTAAACCAAGATTGTGCAGACCTCTAAGTAATGACGGAGAGGGTCGTCGAGCATTGTGGAGGGTCGTTGTAAGACATCGCTTGACATCAGAGGAAGGAGTCGCTCTTGAGCTATAAAATGCTGCAACAATGTTCGGGCACAGCGGAGTTAACAATAATGGAGTACAATAGCAGAGCAGAGCTCATAAGCTAAACGTTTCTGTAGTGAACGCGAACCGGTGCTTGACGTGGATAAATTGCAACGCTACTGGACAGAGGACTGATTTAGAGCGATGAAACACGCTGTACGTTGTGGCAATACAATGGAAGTGTTTGGGTTTGGTGAATGCCTCGAGAACCTTACCTATGAATTATGACATCGTGTGTAGTGCCAACAGTGAAGTATGGAAGAGGTGGTGTTACGGTGTGGGGTAGTTTTTGTAGTTAGGCTGCGGTTCCCTTATTGCGCATAAGAAAACACATACGGAAAGATATGAACATATTTCGCAGCACTGTGCGCTGCAATACGGTGGAGGAACAGTTTGAGGACGATGACTTTTTGTATCAGTCTGACAATGTATCCGGTAATATAGCAGCATCGATGAAGCAAAAACATTCCTGAAATGGACAGACCTGCCAAGAGCCCAAATCAGAGCTCAATGTAACACCTCAGGAATGTTTCTGTAAATCCGTCTTATGTCATGGAATGGCACTGCAGCTAGTCGAGGACTTGAAGAAAATGGATATCAACTGCTGTAATTTTATTTAATAATTTTATTTAGTTACCAGTTTGGTTGCCTCATTGCAACCATCATCAGGTCCCTACGCACGAAACGAGGTAAATCATCCAGGCGTTTGTGTTACTGTAGGGTCCACTGTCACCAACCGCTTTCGATGGACTTGTTCTCGGTAGACGTGCACCCTTCACATCTCTAACGACAACTGTCAGCGGAAGGCTTCCCCTTGTCGTGTACTGACAGTTGGTGTTAGAGGTGCGAAGGATCCACATCTACTGAGACCAGCTGGATGTAGTGGTCCCTACAAAAACACAAACGACTAGAATCTTCCATAACCACTAGCATCTGATATAACCACCTTGTCCGACTTCGGCTCTTCACGAAAGATGACCTGCCATTTCTGCATACACTTTCAGATTCCATATTGAAAGTATCCCTAGCAGAGTTCAAGCCGTCATGAAGAGGAAGGATGGATAAACCAACGTTAATGATTTTTTTTTTTTTGGTTCAGGTAGTGTATGTTTGAGCCATGGCGCTCGTTACTGGGGTGCCAGTCTCTTGGATGTCCATTATCGATCCTTCGATGTTTCTTATCTTTGCTTGTCTTGTTGTTTTCCGCATTCGCGGAGCGAGTGGCAGTTGACGTTTGCTCGGGCTACCTACTGAGACGCCGGAAGGTACGAGGTGGAAACAATCACGTATATGTGGAGTTGGTTGTACGCGGTCTGCCGGTTCAGCATGGGGGATATGTTTTGGCTGCCTGCCTGTCTGCTCTGCTGATTTTGCTCGCCGTGCCTTGCGACCGGCTAGCTTGGGTTGCTGCCTGGTGTATCCTACACGAGCCATACCGGACGTCCAGCAGAAGCCAGCAGAAGTTAAGCAGCCTTGTGTTTCTTTAAAGAAAAGGAGCAGATGTATAAGACCTTTTGTAACCAATTTTGGTGGCCTCTTAAGTGCGGCCTTCGCGTTTATACTGGGGAGAGCTAATTCTTTTAAATTTAAATAGTTGGGGTTCCCTGTCCTTTATAATCTTTTGGGGGTTTTATTTGAATTTTCTCTTTGGGGTTCCTTCCTTGCGCTTGGTTAAACGTTTACTTGTATAACGGGAAGTGACTCCTGGTTAAAACTCGGAGAAGCTGTTTGACGTTACTGCCGCTTCCGGCATTTGTCTTTTCAATTAAGTGTTGTCATCCCTTCGAGCGACCTGGTGTCACTCCTCGTTAATCAATGCTGGTTTATGTGTAGTTAATTTTGAATTGGCCATTTGAATTAATATTTTGGAGCGCAGTATAGCACTAAGGCAACCTCATTGTCTATCACCTTGTGCCCCGGTCTAGTACCTTAGTTTTCAGTGGCACGAGTTAGCTCCACTAACGGTTTTACTGATGTGCTCCCTTCAAAATCTTGTCTTGTATAAGTTTGTCCCATGTGTGTCTGGGAACACAGAGATGAGCTTTAGTGTGACTTCAGTGCTAGTCAGTTAATGGAATCTTCATTTTGGCTTGGCTTCCACTGTAGAGTTTCAGTGGAGCGTAGTGTGTTTGATTTGTTATTCATTTAATTACTGTAAGTTTGTTTATTTAATGGGGAACAATACATTTAAAGACTGTTGGTATTAACTCCCCTAGTTGCGGTGTGTTGCTAATGCGTTCCAAATGGCCTACTACTTATTCAATGGCTAGGCTGTTGATTAGTTGGTTACTGTGAGTACAAATTCACGCTAATTATTTGTTACCGAAATTGCTGAAGTGTCTGTGTCGTGATTCAATCACTGGCTACGTGTTTGAGCTAAATTGATATTAACCTTACATTGCCTCCTTAAAATTTGTTGCCAGCAGAAACCCTTAAGACAGTAAAGGTTATGTTAACCTTTACTGGGAGCAATATTTCATGTAGTTAAATTTTGTCTTAAAATGTGTATTTCTCTGATGTAATAAACCAGTGATAAAAGAAAAAAAGCAAAGGGTCCTGGTCCTTCCCATTGTGTCCGGTTTGTAACACGTGTCAATGTTCTTGCAGCGGAAGCCTCGTAAGTTGGGCTATTTGTGAGGTCTTAAAGTTGCTCCTTGGTGTCTCAGGAGTAGCATAGCGATTCGTGATCTACAGTGATGTTAGCGCTGCTGAGGGCGCTGTGCAAACTTCACGTAGCGACTGCTTTGTGGAACAGGTGGGTGTGTGCGCCAAGCCCTCGCCGTTCAGCAGCCGCCCGGCCGGGATAAGCGGCGAGTTACGGCTCTGTAGCGCACCCAGCAGGAAACGCCCACTGACCCTCCGGGACACTCCAGCCGCCTGCTGTCTGCTGTCTGCTGTTCGCGAATGCCTTTGGCCTTGCGTCACCGCTACGGTTGCTGTCTAGCGATAAGTTTCCCCTTAGCGGAGCTGAAGACGTAGTTACGATTTTGTGCTCGATAGTTTAGTTAATTTTCAAATAACTTAAGAGAATATAGCTGGATGACGTCGTCGACAAGCGCCGATATTTCTACAGGTGCACACTTGGTCATTTTCAAGATAAAGTGAAGCAAGTAAGCGCTGAGCAGGTGAATTTAAAACTTCGGATTGTGGAGCAGTTCTGGAAAGATAGAACGCGCTGTAAACATGACATCACCACACAATCAAAGACGATCGACTCCAGAAGTTATCGACAGTGAAAATTACTAAACAATGGGCGTGGTAGCATTAACTCTGTTCTTCTGTTTTCTGACAAGGGAGATAGCAAACTGAGGCTTTTATTTAACTTTACAGGCTGCAGTTTTGCCTTGAAAATGTCACGATGTGCACCTGTTGAAATACCGGCGGTTTTCGGTGGCGTCATCCCGCTGCATTCCTGTAAGTTATTTAGACATTGTACATACAAAGGGCATTCAAGAAGTTTTGCACAGTCGTCTCTATTTTTTTATTTTTTTTTTTTTTTTTTTTGCAGCAGGAGAATGAAATTTTTTGTGAAAATACTTGGAACGTTTAGTTATAAGTTGGTATATAAAAGTGCCGGCCGCGGTGGCCGAGCGGTTCTAGTCGCTTCAGTCCGGAACCGCACTGCTGCTACGGTCGCAGGTTCGAATCCTGCCTCGCGCATGGATGTGTGTGATGTCCTTAGGTTAGTTAGGTTTAAGTAGTTCTAAGTTCTAGTGGACTGATGACCTCAGATGTTAAGTCCCATAGTGCTCAGAGCCATTTGACCCATTTTTATATAAAAAGTATTTCCTTTTGTTTACGGGTGAGCCATAATTGTCGGTGAAATAGATCAGGTTGCGACAACGGGCGGTGATGGAGTTCCTCTTCAAGACCGGCGATGACTCTGCCACATCGATTCACAGGAAGTTGCCCGCTGTTTATGGGGAGGACATAGGGATCGCAGCAGTATCCAGTAGTAGTCGCAGAGGTTTGAAGAAGGTGATTTCTCTCTACTGGACAATCCACGATGCGGCAGACCATCGATCAGTGTGGTGTCATTTTCACTGACGTTTTGGAACCTGGCTCCACAACTAACCGGGATCATTAGTGTTTGTCATTGGACAAGCTGCGACGTGCCATCATGACCCATAGACCACAGCTTCAGGCTCAGCTCATCAGACAACACCATTACAACGCCAAACCCCATACAGCCTTTATGAAGCAGGAAAAAATCGGGAAAATGGGTTGGAAAATTGTTTCTCATCCTCCCTACTGTCCGGACTTGGCTCCGTCTGATTTTTACCTCTTTGGTCGTCAGAAGGCCCACCTGCGCGGTAAAACATTTGATAGTGAGAAAGACCTTATTTCCTGTGTCAAGCGATGGTATACAAGTCAATCCCCAGGATGTTACCAAAGTGCATTTACATCATGGGAAGAACGTTGGGCCAGATGCGTCACAGCTGATGGAGGCTACATTGAGTAGGCTCAATGTATAGCCAAATGTTCCAAGTATGTTCACAAAATGTCGCCTTTCCTTTTCTGAAGCATCACCGTAACAGTTGAGTGTTGTTCGAACCTACCGCTAACAAATCTAGCAGGCCGCCTCTGAAGCTCTTCGATGTCTTCCTTTAATCCAAGCTGGAATTGATCATAAAAACTCGAGAAATACCCAGCGTCCTATATACGGTCTCCTTTACAGATGAACCACTCTTTTCTAAATTCTCGAGATAAACTGAAGTCGACCATTCACCTTCCTTACCACGGTTCTCATATGCTCGATCTAGTTCATATCACTTTCCAACGTTACGCCCAGATATTTAAACGACTTGACTTTCTCCAACAGGACATTAGTAATATTATTTGCGCACATTACAAGTTTGTTTTTGCTACTCACCCGCATTAACTTAACATTTTTCCACATTTGTCTAAGTCATCTTGTATTTTCCTGCAGTCACTAACTTCGTCACCTTACCGTACACAACGGAATCATCAGCAAATAACCGCAGATTGCTGCCCACCCTGTCCACCAAATCATTTATGTATACAGAGAACAACAGCGGTCCTACGCACTTCCCTGGGGCACTCCTGACGATGCACTTACCTCTGATGAACACTAGCCATCGACGAAAATATACTGGAGTCTATTACTTCAGAAGTCTTCGAACCACTCACATTTCTGCGATTCAGTAACAAAGAGCCGTTGATCTGAGGACCGTCGTGAGCATGTGGGTGCTATTCTGTCGTTCTGCGTAACGGATTAATCTGAGATTTACTCTTTACCCTGTGGCTCCTGAAAGATGCAATTTCCAACCCATATTACTACAGAAGTCAGACAGACGCTCCTAACGTTCTAAAGAGAAATGCCTGAAAAACTTTCAGCAATAAATATCTTCTGGAGTCGTCCGCTGTAAGGACATGACACAAAAATTCGCAACATTTCTTACGTAACTTGTGGGTTTCTTGGGTACGGGAGTAGTGATAGTGTAAGAAAAACATGAAACTAACGAAAATTATTATTTATTTTGCAAATATTCTGAGAAATCACAATGGCACTTTTAGTTATGAACTGAATAAGTTATTTCCGGGTTCTTTTCAGAATGTGAAGTTACCTCTTAAGGATAGGATTCGCTAATGAAATTTCTATACAAAGTTTACGATTGTTATTGACTTGTCAGAATGGCTGAGAGCCGCGCCTACTGAACTTGAATAATTATCTGTTAGAATGTTGCTAGGTACGGTCGAGGCTGTCGCGTGTGAAATGCAGTCAAGTGTACTGTTGTGGAGGAAATATGGGACTCGCAAGAGCTGTAGCGCACAATAGTATAAGCTGCGATGACTGCTGTCTGCACCGCTCGCTGCTGACAAACAAGATAACTCTCGTTCTATCTGGAGTGACCTTCGCCAATCAAACTCTCCGTACGCCTTGATGAAGTCAAGGACTCCTATGCGCCCCTAGTCTAACTATTGGCGCGGTACACTAGTCAGATAACCAGTCCACCAAGATGCCACTCAAAAATTCGCTCGCAGGCGTTTACCTACGACTCTGTCTGTTCACACGGCATAATAAATGTGGCGGCCAACACAGTGAACAACACTTAATCGCAAGGACTCCCGATTCGCTCTCGACAGAGGTGCTCTCCCAGTGAAGTACTGAGGAGAGACTTCTTCCTTGCTCTTTGAGCACACGTACGAGCGCAGACGCTCTCGTTTCGTGTTGTCACTCCAAGAGCGACAACGGAACGGCCCCTCTCCACCCCAGACGTGAAGGGGTATGTATATCTTTCGGTCTCTTCCATTGCTCCTTCAGCTCAAGGCATCAGGAGTACCGTCTGCCAATCAGCATTGCTCTTCTAAAACGGGAGAATGACGTTTCGTTTAAGGCGACCAATCCAGAAATCTGTAGCATCGGCGTTTGGCGTTTGCTGTCTCCGTGTGAAAACCTCTGAAACTGCGTGCTATGTTTGTAAAGAATGCGTAGGCTGGGTGCTCCCACACAATGTAGCGGAATTTGCTTTTAAGCCGAACACGGGGTTGTTCTCCCTTTCACTCGGGCAAACGCTGTCTGCTCCACGGGCGGTCACCGGTCGACGTAGATAGGCCGACTCGTCCTTTGAAGGGACAGGCCTCCTGGCGTGTGGCTTGCCCCTCCCGAACTAAAAGCTTTTGTGACCGTTGTGTCTTGAATGTGTGTGTGTGTACGCCAGCCTCGAGTATTTCAATCTAGGTGCGAACTTGCGATTTACTATTTATTTGCATATCGTTTACATGAATTCATACAACATTGACTTTATCTTATCGAGTTTGCGTTCGAATGAAGCGTCTTGATGTGCAGAACATGATTGTGAAGGCGGAATATGTAAGCAATGAAGGTCAGGAGACCACAACGTCTTACACCGTTGCAGGGGCACTCCATGGGGTTCCTGCTAACTTCTGGAGAATATTGTTCTGAGTTTTAATTTTAGCTTCCACGTACCAGACACGGATCTTGTATGTCAAATACCTGTCTAGGGTCACACTCTGGTATTTTTCGGTGTTGCAGTATTGGAGAGTCTAATCTCTAAATCCGAGTTTAGGATGGTAATTTGCTCGTTTATATCGTAGTTTTGACAGTTGATACAAAGGTCTTTTGAGGATTCGTTCGGATTAGTTATATTTGAAGTACTCATCTACAATCTTCAAGTTTCCAAAAACCTTTGGTCCTGTGCAATCAGAGCAATATCATCAGCGTATATAAATTTCCTGGGCTTTGTTTATGGTAGTTAGTATGTATACAAATTAAAAACGAGTAGGTCCAAAGCAGAACCTTATAGGTTAACATCGTTTATTTTGTGAACTCTGCTTTTAGAGTTCTCTGAGAACACGTGCATATATCAGTATATTTTCCATCTGAAGTGGTTAGTTTCTGACACGGAGTGGCACTGGAGAATTTGAACAGGAGTCTGTCATACCAGACTTATCATAGGGTGCAGTTATATCTAAGAAGATGCTCACATTTGTCTTCTGCTCCTCAAAGCCATTTTCCGTATGATTTGCTTCTGGTAGAATCTGTTTCTCACATCTTCTTCCTGACTTAAACCCAGCCTCCTCTACAGGAACGAGATTGTTGGTGGATGAGTTGATTCTGCTATGAATGACCCTCTCCAGCAGCTCGAACGTAACGCTAAGGGAAGCAATGGAGCGATAGTTTCCAACTTTTGAGGGTTTTTGTATGGCACTGGTCGTAGTTATCGTGAAGAGTGTTGACAGATGACCTGACTCTTAGATGTCTGAAATGAAGGTGTTCAGCATTTGACTGTAGCAGGACCAGAGTGTAACAGAAACTCATGTCGGATTCCGTCATAACCTGTTCCCTTTCTAGGCTCCATGTTCTTTGTAGCGTCTATATTCTCATCCAATTGAAATGGAATGGAAGACTCAGACGTTTGTGGAGCCAATCGTTTCTTTACTTTGAAGAGATGTCTATCTTTACTAGTCAACTTGGAATCAAATCACGTAAATTTACATTACTTTTGTGTCGGGTGGTGGTGTTTTCTGTATCCAACTTTCTGATCAAAGACCAGGCCTTTCTGCTGGAGTTATTATGGTACAAAGAGGCTAGGGTTTACAATGGAAGCAAGGCTTGATTAAAATAGAAACGCTCTCATGGGATTTTTTCGCCCACGAAATGCATTCCCCAATGGAAAGTGGTATAAGATTCTTCAAATCGTCGGAAATATAGGAATCCACTACGGAGATATGCAGTCGGTGTATTTTATCTGTACCATGAGAACAAGGAAATTCACAAAGTACTGTGCAATCATTTTAACAGCTCATATATCCAAGTTAGTGACAAGAAGAATGAAAGCAACTGTTACACGATGGTCAGTTTGGTTTTAGAAAAGGGAAAGGTTCCTGAGAAACATTTCTGACCTTGCGCATGGTAATGGAACCAAGAAGAATCAAGACACCTTCATACGGTTCGTTGACCTAGAGAAAGCGTTCGACAACATAAAATGATACAAAGTACCCTAAATTCCCAGAGAAAATAGGGGTAAGTTGTATGGATAGTCAGTGCTGATATAAAATATCTGCAATAAGAAATAGGAAGAAATAAGAATGAAAGCCCAAAATAAAAGAACTCGAATTACACTACTGGTCATTAAAAATGCTACACCACGAAGATGACGTGCTACAGACGCGAAATTTAACCGACAGGAAGGAGATGTTGTGATATGCGAATGATTAGCTTTTCAGAGCATTCACACAAGGTTGGCGCCGGTGGCGACACCTACAATGTGCTGACATGAGGAAAGTTTCCATCCGATTTCTCGTACACAAACAGCAATTGACTGGCGTTGCCTGGTGAAACGTTGTTGTGATGCCTGGTGTAAGGAGGAGAAATGCATACCATCACGTTTCCGACTTTGATAAATGTCGGATTGTAGCCTATCGCGATTTCGCTTTACGGTATCGCGACATTGCTCCTCGCGTTGGTCGAGATCCAAAGACCGTTAGCACAATATGGAATCGGTGGGGTCAGGAGGGTAATACGGAACGCCGTGCTGGATCCCAACGGCCTCGTATCACTAGCAGTCGAGATGACAGGCATCTTATCCGCATGGGCGTAACAGATCGCGCAGCCACGTCTCGATCCCTGAGTCAACAGATGGGGACGTTTGCCAGGCAAGAACCATCTACACGAACAGTTCGACGACGTTTGCAGCAGCATGGACTATCAGCTCGGAGACCATGGCTTCGGTTACCCTTGACGCTGCATCACAGACAGGAGCGCCTGCGATGGTGTACTCAACGACGAACCAGGGTGCACGAATGGAAAAACGTTATTAATTCGGATGAATCCAGGTCCTGTTTACACCCTCATGATGGTCGCATCCGTGTTTGACGACATCGCGGTGAACGCACATTAGAAGGGTGTATTCGTCATCGCTATACTGGCATATCACCCGGCGTGATGGTACGGGGTGCCATTGGTTACACGTCTCGGTCACTTCTTGTTCGCATTGTCGGCGCTTTGAACTGTGGACGTTACATTTCAGATGTGTTACTAC
This sequence comes from Schistocerca piceifrons, assembly GCF_021461385.2. Classification (NCBI taxonomy): domain Eukaryota; kingdom Metazoa; phylum Arthropoda; class Insecta; order Orthoptera; family Acrididae; genus Schistocerca; species Schistocerca piceifrons. Next base: position 117,809,801 of record NC_060138.1, read on the forward strand.
CCGTGGCTCTACCCTTCATTCGATCCCTGCGAAACCCTACATTTCAGCAGGATAATGCACGACCGCATGTTGCAGGTCCTGTACGGGCCTTTCTGGATACAGAAAATGTTCGACTGCTGCCCTGACCAGCACATTCTTCAGATCTCTCATCAATTGAAAACGTCGGTCAATGGTGGCCGAGTAGCTGGCTCGTCACAATACGCCAGTTACTGCTCTTGACGAACTGTGGTATCGTGTTGAAGCTGCATGGGCAGCTGTAGCTGTACACGCCATGGAAGCTCTGTTTGACTCAATACCCAGGCGTATCAAGGCCGTTATTACGGCCAGAGGTGGTTGTTCTGGGTACTGATTTCTCAGGATCTATGCACTCAAATTGCGTGAAAATGTATTCACATGCCAGTTCTAGTCTAATATATTTGTCCAATGAATTCCCGTTTATCATCTGCATTTGTTCTTGGTGTATCAATTTTAATGGCCAGTAGTGTAATAACTCTGAAACGCAGAGATGTAGCTTTTATCCTTTACTTTTCAAGTTGTATTTACGGAAGCAGCAAAGAAACTAATAAAAGTAAGCTTAAAAGTGGTTTTAAGGATCAATGAATATCAATCACGAAATTCACTGATGAGGTATCTTCAGTGCAAGTGAAGATCATACGGACGCGTTGAACGGGGAAGAACGGTCTATTCAGTACACAATATTGACTGAGGGTAAGTCTAAGAAATTGGAAAATTCTGAGAAAATTAAGAAACAATAAATATTGAAAATTCTGCTGTAATTGAACCAACGTAGCAACGAAAGAAGCATGGTGATACAATAATTAGAGTATAAGATACAAAAAAATGCATTTCTTGCCAGACAGACAATTACAGCGTTAAACGCAGATTATAGTTGCAGAGAGATACTTATGAGCGCAGTGCTATACACTAACCAACTGCAGAACTGGAAAAAGGGAGAATCGAAGCTTTTGAGGTACCTCGCACTGACGAATGCTGACAATTCAGTTCTCCGCATAATCACAGAGGAAATTAATATGTGAAATACAATAAATAGGGCTTATGAAGTACTGCGTTGAAGGTGAACGTGTTGCACACTCAGTCACGAAATCCTATTTCTCTCGTTTCCAACGTAAAGTGGCCTCGTTACAGATATCTCTACCGGAGACATTTGGAACGCTCCTCTGGTCGCTGACATTCAGTGGCGCGACACGGACCAAGCGATTGTAACGAGAATGGGACCGGTCCCATAAATTGTGTTAGCAGAAATGCTAATCGCTGTGCATACGGCGAATCGAGTTAAGCGTGGCGACCGGGCAAAGGGAGCATTACCTAGCCTGACCTGTCTGGCAGCAGCCTGGCGGTCTCTACATCCGGGAAGGTTCGGTTCCGGTCGATGCACTCAGATTTCAGGTACGAGTCTCCTGCGTGAATAGAACCGAGTCCTCGGTAACAATTTATAAGTGAAAGACTAAACAAAAAGAGAGGGAAGAAAAAACTTTACGTATAACAAGGCGACCATTGATCAAATTACTCGCCTCTTGTACAAGTATCATAAAATACCAGATTGTGGCAATTTAAAATATGGGCTGTTCTAAATATTACCCACCGTTAAGAAAGCAATGTTAATTGAACTTTCTTCAGTTCATGACAGGATATAGCGACCAGTGATAAAATTAAATATAAAATAATAAAGCCTGTTTTATAGCCAAGACTGTTTATTCCTTCAAAATGTGTTCATTGGTTTTACCGTCACTTCTTGGTAGAGAAACTAATGTATCTTTCACATCTCCTCCTAAACCACTTGAGTGATTTCAACCAAACTTGGTACATATGCTATTTACTGTCTTTCTGTAAGGGTAAGGACCACCCACCTACCGAAGCGGTAGGGGTGGGGGTGAAAAAGCAGTGTAGCCCAAGATGCGAGAATATCCATACTTTAGACCTGTATTTGAGAACGAGAGACTTGCAACGAACTTTACACAAAATTTCAAACCGTTACGAAACACTTTCTCGCTCACGACCCCCAAAAGAATGATGTAATTCATAAATAGTCTTTGCCCAGCCGGCCGTTGTGGCCGAGCGGTTCTAGGCGCTTCAGTCTGGAAACGCGCGACGGCTACGGTCGCAGGTTCGAATCCTGCCTCGGTCATTGATTTGTGTGACGTCCTTAGGTTAGTTATGATGACCTAAGATGTTAAGTTCCATAGTGCTCAGAGCCATTTGCGCCATTTTAGTCTTTACCCCGTATTTATACAATATACGGCCAATTCAATCCGTCACTCTGGAAATGAATGGCTATCTGTTGTTGTTGTTGTGGTTTTCAGTCCTGAGACTGGTTTGATGCAGCTCTCCATTCTACCCTATCCTGTGCAAGACTCTTCATCTCCCAGTACCTACTGCAACCTACATCCTTCTGAATCTGCTTAGTGTCCTCATCTCTTGGTCTCCCTCTACGATTTTTACCCTCCACGCTGCCCTCCAATGCTAAATTAGTGATCCCTTGTGAAACGTCCCCTTAGAAAGATTTAGGAATGACTGTGCTGATAAACCTTGTAAGGTGTCAGGCAAATCCAACACCTTCCATGAAAATCCAGTAATATGCCACATAGCTCCGAATAAATCATGACATTAAATTAACCAAAGTAATACGAGTAACTAGTGAGAAAATGGAATACCACAGACTAACACAAGAATGCCTAAATGCATGTCATACCTTCTCACCGTGAGACAGACGCAGTTCCGAGGGGAGAAACGAGAACAGAAGCTGAGAGCAGAACCGTGTTAAGCGAGAAGGCCCTACAATAAGGACGGACACCCACGTCGCCAGCTAACTGCTAGGACTACCCCAGACGTAAGTTTTAGCGTGAGACTTTTTCGCGTCTCTGTTACGTTGCAAACTTTAAAAAACATTGCCCCACCGCGAAAAGTATAACGTTTCTCATTGGATAGACAGAATTTTTGTAGGTGGAGCTTAAGGTTAACATTGTGACCCTGATTGGTCAGATGAAAACACAGCCAGATAGTTTTTTTTTAAACCAACTTCGGTAAATTGTAGTAAGGAGAAGTTAGGACAGAGTTGTTTTCGAGACAGTGAGGTGAGTGGAGCTGTGCTGCCCGCCACCCCCTGACGAACACCGACAAGGTAATGAACGCACGCGATGCCGCATTTTTGAGCGCATAAGGCTTCACTCAGAACTGGAGAAGTATCATCTGTTACACCCCCTTTTTGCATAATACTAGTGTCGATCGTCAATTAAAGCTCATGGTGTTCACATTTGCCACTTGAAGTAAAAATCTGAAACGCGATGATTTTTCTGTTATATAGTTATTGAGAAGCCACATCAGCTACTGTAATTTACGACAAGTTAGATAAATAATTAAAGATAATTGAGTGTCACTGTAGACCATTTTGATAGTTTTCTCTTTTGTGAAACTTAATTTAAACCTAGATTATAGATGTGATATGGCATAGGTCATCCTTCGATCCATTGTAGAACTTGGAAACCCATTCAGGGAATATTCGTTCACATTTTTGTTGAACGCAGTTGGTTTTTACCATCCTGTATTAAAACATTTCCTTTTATCAATAGTGCAATTTAGAAACAATGTTTTGTGAGTAGAATAAAATTTCCAGTGGTAAACTTAACTGCTTTTTTGACGTTATTTTACCAGCTAACTAAAAATAGGAAAGCCTTGAGCCCCTTCCACTAACTTTAGTTAGTATTAAGATTATTTTACAGGGAGTGCAGTGGAGTTGACGCTGAAATCATTAAGTATTTGGTTATATCATCGCTAGTCTCACTGAACTCTTCTGAATTCTACATGTCATGTGTGGTCTGACGTCTCCTTACCAGCAACAGGTCCCAGGTTCAAACTAGTCAATTCCCTAAAAAAGACGCTCAGAGCGTCGTTGCGCTAAAGTGGTAGGGAGACACGATATAGAACAAACAGACACCACGCAGAATGTTAGAACCTCTTACATTATTTGATTTTCAAACAGCTGAGCAGAACTGAACGTACTCAGACATTTCGCTCTTTACCTGTTCTGATGAACACTAAACTGACACACAATATTTTTAGCGCAACGCAGTCTGACTTTCAAAATTCCCTACAAAAGAATGGCCCTGACTGACAATAACCTATACCTTTCATGAATCACTTACCTCACAAAAATCTTTGTTACTGGAACTATTGCAATACAGCGAGCGCCAATACTGCCAGCTAAATAAAAGATTCTAACTACTGAAGGCACTAACTACTGATAGGCATAATCAGAAAATGAAAGATTTTAATAGAGAACAAACAATGTGTTTACCTTAATAGTGTTCAAAAGTCATCATATATATTTATATATCAGGCCATGACATACAGTATTACAAATTTACTCTTTCTGATGGGCACACGTCCAGATCGTCCGCTCTCAAAATTCTGCCATCTCTCCACTGCTGGCGGCTCACCTACAACTGTGCAACGCTACGTGCTGTTCACATCCAGCTGCCTAACACTACAATAGCAAATATTCCAACAATGCAAACCGGCCACAGGCTGCACACAGCACAGCCAGTGATTTTCATACAGAGCGCTACGTGGCGTTACCAGCACAAAAACCTAAACAGCCTACTTACACCACCTACCAAAGCAGTAGGGATGGGGATGAGAAAGCAGTGTAACCGAAGACGCGAGAATACCAATGTACTAGACCTCCAGTATTTCATAACGAGAGATTTGCAACAAACTTAACACGTAATTTGAGACCGTTACGAAACTTTTTCTCGCTGGTGACCCGTATAGAATGATGAAGTTTATAAATAGTCTTTACGCCGTGTTTACACAATATAAGACCAGTTCTGTCCATCACTCTAGAAACCGACAAAGGAGAGCAAAGAGCATCTCAGATCGGCAAAGGAGAAAAGCGGCCCACTTACACTGTCGGGAATACACCGCTTACCACGTACATGTGGAAAAGTCGACATTGGAATGACTGTACGATCAATCAATACCAGGAACACCGAACATAAGCAGATTTGAACGTTGGGGCAGGTGGAGAAATCTACTGTGGCGGAGGACGCGTTGTGTGAGACCGACTGCATCGTGAAATTCGCTGACACGGAACTTATTTGTGTAGAGAAGAGCTATCACACCCGCTTGTTTTGGGAAACTGTAGAAACACACAAACATGACAACAGCTTCAATAAGAAACAAGAACGCCTTAGGCTGAACGTATTCTGGACTCCTGTGCTGCAGTGAATGGCTATTGCTGGTACCAAGGAGAGAACCGCAGCAGTAATGACCATGGAAAAGTCGTTGGACGTTGGCGGCCACGAGCTCGACTCCAGTCCACCATAAGCAGTGGATGGTGAAACTTCGGCAATGCCCAGCTATTCGTGATGGCGAACCGACAGAAAAATCATCAAATAAACGTCGGCCAAAAAATACGACAGAAGGCAACAGACAATTTATGACCACGAAAGCCTTGCAAAATGTGTAGTCAGGTAGACTGGAACACACATTCGATCGAATTTTAAAATGAGTCGAGAAAATCTTGTCCGTACTGTTTTCAATAGTCTTTTACGTGTTTGCCCTATTACACACCAGTTATGATTCAAATGGCTCTGAGCACTATGGGACTTAACATCTATGGTCATCAGTCCCCTAGAACTTAGAACTACTTAAACCTAACTAACCTAAGGACAGCACACAACACCCAGCCATCACGAGGCAGAGAAAATCCCTGACCCCGCCGGGAATCGAACCCGGGAACCCGGGCGTGGGAAGCGAGAACGCTACCGCACGACCACGAGATGCGGGCACCAGTTGTCAGTTAGTGAATTTAGATTTGGCAAAAGTATTATCAAAAACCAGTTACAGGTTAAATACATCGTGAAAGAAAAGTTAATGGAAACTAAAACAAATTTCAATTTCAAGACAAGTAGAGTAGTTAAGACATTAAAGAAAACCATTTCACTAGCAAGTATCATTTGTTTATTGGTAAAAGACCTTCTTCTTCTCCAAGGTGCATGATGGTGCACAACGATGAAGAATTGCATATCATGCAAGTTTTAGTATCTGTGACAATGCTGCGAACCGTCGCTGTCGATACGAATGTGAAATATACGAGGCGACAGTGGCTCGACAACAAGCCGGGAGCCGAACTCCGGAAGAGGGATTTAAACTCAGCGTGCGAATCAATCCATGGAGGAGCAGAGAGTCCAAACACTGAGCAGTGATCGAGCACGGAGGAAAACCCAAGAAGCGACCAGTGGGAGTGACTGACAACTGAGCACATGGAAACACAGTGGGCGGGACTGGTTGGTCTCTCACTATCCATTAAACAATCAGTCCTCGTACCTGGGTAGGTTTCAGGTTGTCTGTCCGTTCACTCTACGATGGTAGATACTGATTTAGCCGACAAAGCAGCGTTGACAAAAATCCTCCTGAATACCTACTACGCAAAGGCCATATAACTCCATTCCATTGAGTTCGGGATTCTTGCATGACTCGTTTGAAAAAACGTCTAAAATTTCCTTTTAAGCCGGTTTATTGTCTTTAAAAACACAGAAAATGGCTATCAAGTCCGTATTTCATATTCCTACATCAATTATGCGATGTTAATGACTGTCTCTGTTAGTAGTTCACACCCGAAAGCAGCCGGAAGATATTTAATCCGGCCCTATGTTTGGAACGTCCTAAACAGTCACTGATCCACGACTACGTTCGAGTTGACACATTCATGTAAAGAAGTGCTCACCATAATGTCTCGTAAGCTGCACGAATCACGCCAGGCGGAGATTACATACGACATTACATGTTCACACGCGAAATCTCCTAAAATCAAAAATTCACAAAGCTCAAACTTTCACAAAATACTCAACACTGTAGTATCTTTTCCTCAACGACACAACTCCAATCAAAATGCGCAAATTTCTTCATTTTGGTATAAATTTGATTACGACAAGTAATGTAGACTAGAAATCTCGTAATTCCGAAACTAATTAAAATTTAGTGAAAACAAAATAAGATTCCTTTCTACAAAATAAATTACTAATCAATTTAATAGTCAACGCCCCTTCTGGCTGCCTTTTACAAGCTCACTCGGACATACGTCACAAATTCCCCTATTACATAACTTTCTCAAGTATACATTTACATAGTTTTAGTAAAATATCACATTCTGACTTTACGTATGTCCTCCACTCACTCTCTCAGTCTCTCAAAAACATTCACGTAACCAAAAGATGAAATAATAATTTTCCAATGTACTTTTAATTACGTCAGGAATCCGTGATAATGAAACTAAAGAAAATTCCAGAAAATTTGATTATATCTATCCCCTTGGTTGTAGTTACAATTGCTACTTTACATGAATACCTTAGAGTCCCTAACTCAGGTTCACAATGCCATGACGCTTATTATATATTTTAGGTAAAAATTTATATCTCCGAAAGTGTTGAAGTTATTAACGGTATGGTTCTGTTGTCCATAGAATTTTGTGCACGAAGTATGAAAAAGATCGACTAATATTTAATGGTACATCTTCAGATTTACAGAGAGTATGTGTAACGTATTTTACGCAGCGTTACGCAAGCACACGGCCCAGTAGCCAGCGTCAACCGTGCCAGCGTGAGAGCAAAAATCTGCTCTCCTCCCGGCTCCACGGCAAACTACACTTTCAACGCAAGGTGATAGCGTGGAGTAACTTGCTGCGTGACAACAGTGCTGCGCAATGCTAAAACCGTCGGCACACGGACCGTGCTGTGCAACGTCAACGTTGAGCGTGCCAAGTTCAACGTGCTGACGAACGCTCAGAAATGATGCGACTTGTGCATACGGTACGTGGGCCCCAACGTGGTTCAAAATGGCTCAGAGCACTATGGGACTTAACATCTGAGGTCATCAGTCCCCTAGAACTTAGAACTACTTAAACCTAACTAACCTAAGGACATCACACACATCCATGCCCGAGGCAGGATTCGAACCTGCGACCGTAGCGGTCGCGCGGTTCCAGACTGAAGCGCCTAGAACCGCTCGGCCACCCAACGTGGTATATGCGATCACAATGCACTACAGCGGCAGTTGCGGGATGTTTCTACACTCCTGAAATGGAAAAAAGAACACATTGACACCGGTGTGTCAGACCCACCATACTTGCTTCGGACACTGCGAGAGGGCTGTACAAGCAATGATCACACGCACGGCACAGCGGACACACCAGGAACCGCGGTGTTGGCCGTCGAATGGCGCTAGCTGCGCAGCATTTGTGCACCGCCGCCGTCAGTGTCAGCCACTTTGCCGTGGCATACGGAGCTCCATCGCAGTCTTTAACACTGGTAGCATGCCGCGACAGTGTGGACGTGAACCGTATGTGCAGTTGACGGACTTTGAGCGAGGGCGTATAGTGGGCATGCGGGAGGCCGGGTGGACGTACCGCCGAATTGCTCAACACGTGGGGCGTGAGGTCTCCACAGTACATCGATGTTGTCGCCAGTGGTCGGCGGAAGGTGCACGTGCCCGTCGACCTGGGACCGGACCGCAGCGACGCACGGATACACGCCAAGACCGTAGGATCCTACGTAGTGCCGTAGGGGACCGCACCGCCACTTCCCAGCAAATTAGGGACACTGTTGCTCCTGGGGTATCGGCGAAGACCATTCGCAACCGTCTCCATGAAGCTGGGCTACGGTCCCGCACACCGTTAGGCCGTCTTCCGCTCACGCCCCAACATCGTGCAGCCCGCCTCCAGTGGTGTCGCGACAGGCGTGAATGGAGGGACGAATGGAGACGTGTCGTCTTCAGCGATGAGAGTCGCTTCTGCCTTGGTGCCAATGATGGTCGTATGCGTGTTTGGCGCCGTGCAGGTGAGCGCCACAATCAGGACTGCATACGACCGAGGCACACAGGGCCAACACCCGGCATCATGGTGTGGGGAGCGATCTCCTACACTGGCCGTACACCACTGGTGATCGTCGAGGGGACACTGAATAGTGCACGGTACATCCAAACCGTCATCGAACCCATCGTTCTACCATTCCTAGACCGGCAAGGGAACTTGCTGTTCCAACAGGACAATGCACGTCCGCATGTATCCCGTGTCACCCAACGTGCTCTAGAAGGTGTAAGTCAACTACCCTGGCCAGCAAGATCTCCGGATCTGTCCCCTATTGAGCATGTTTGGGACTGGATGAAGCGTCGTCTCACGCGGTCTGCACGTCCAGCACGAACGCTGGTCCAACTGAGGCGCCAGGTGGAAATGGCATGGCAAGCCGTTCCACAGGACTACATCCAGCATCTCTACGATCGTCTCCATGGGAGAATAGCAGCCTGCATTGCTGCGAAAGGTGGATATACACTGTACTAGTGCCGACATTGTGCATGCTCTGTTGCCTGTGTCTATGTGCCTGTGGTTCTGTCAGTGTGATCATGTGATGTATCTGACCCCAGGAATGTGTCAATAAAGTTTCCCCTTCCTGGGACAATGAATTCACGGTGTTCTTATTTCAATTTCCAGGAGTGTAGTTCGTAAATCACACTGTTTACTAAACGGGCGCTCGTAAAATTCTCACGTTAGTTCTATTAAGAAGCACATTTCCCCCATCGTCCATGAAAAGGAAAGTATGATGTCCAATCAATAAAGACACAGGCTTCTACAAGTTCCATTACAAACAGTGCAGTACAAATTTGGAATACTTCTCCGCATAAGATAAACATTACTTCAGCATTCCCACATTTTAGTAAAACCCCAAGGTCAGTCTTACTTGATCACTGTTCCTAGCCAGTAGCAGAATCATTGCAACATGTGAATTACGAAGCGTAAAAGAAAAAGGAGCAACATATTATTATGCAAGTAGCGCAAGCTGTCCTGTAGATTAAGCCAATCGAATAGTCGCCCCTCTAAAAAAGTAAACTTATATTTACATAACTTCAAATATTATATACTTACATTAAACTAATAATAAAGTATCAGAACTTAATAAAAACGCTAATGTTAAGCAAAAAGAATTGGATGTGTAGAGACGCTAAACCACCGCCGCAACAAGCAACAAGATTACTGACGCTACTCATTACGCTAAACTAACTACACACTGTTTGTTTCAAATCAAAGCATATTACAACTTCCTGAAACCCTTAATCGTAGATATGTTACTATTTGAAATTTAATTATAACAAATTGTACCAAGAACAATGCGCTTTGGATGATTCTTCAGTGTGTCGCTGCCTTCAAATAACATACAATAATTCTTTTGCCACGAATATGATGTTTCTCATTATTTTATTGGAACGAATCACACAGTTAACAACGGGTTTTCCAGTGATTCTCAATTTGCTGGTGCTTAGAAACGGCATATATACGTATAGGCTTGAAATGAAGGCCAATACGGCGCCTCACAGCTCTGTACATTTCTGTACTGAAGGGAGATGGCGTGCGTGTGACGTAGGTGGCGTTGTGCCATCTCATTGGTCAACGCTCAGACGCACAAAGAGAATCTCTGACATGCCAGATATTGCTCTGCACGTTCGAAAAGACCCTCGAACGTGCTATTCCACGCTATGTCGTCACAAACTTGGCATGCTCAACGCTCAACGTTCGGATGCACTGTCCGTGTGTCGACGGCTTAAGGCATGGTCCACGAGCGTTAGAACTGCCGGCGCACGTGTGCTGTCGTCGGCAGGGAAACAGCTGGGCTAGTGGTTCTCCCAGTGGCACGGACAACCCGTGTCCTCCGTGACAGCGTTCAGTACTAATCCGCTCCGATAATAGCGCCAGCTCTTCTGCATCCTTCTCAGTGGGGCGTACTATACAAATAGTTCTAAAAATACAGAGCATTGTTCTCGTCATTCTAAAAGTGGTTCTATGCACTATAGGACTTAACATCTGAGGTCATCAGAACTACTTAAACCTAACTAACCTAAGGACATCACACACATCCATGCCCGAGGCAGGATTCGAACCCGCGACCGTAGCAGCAGCGCGGTTCCAGACTGAAGCGCCTAGAACCGTTATACCAAAAACAGATCTGTAGAAAATGGCGGAAACGTTATCGTGCTCGCATTCCTTCATGAGATTCTAAAATCAGTCCCTAGACTGAAGTACCGACTAAAAAACGTCTTGTGTTCGTATGTGCACTAACCTCTCGTTACAGCACTCACTCGTACTCACTCCCAGACCCGAATCTAGGAAAGGGGGGGGGGGGGAGCGGCAAGCCGGGCGGCGATTTGAGGGGGCGCCAAATTCATATTCTTCAAGGAAAAAACCTTGTTTCACAAAGCGCCTGGCATCCGGCGCACGGTGGTATATCGATTGTTCATATTATTTTGAAACGCGTCCCTGTTGGTTTTCGAACATTTTTGAACATATTCTAAGTTGATTTCTGAATGAATCATGAGTACGGACATAGTGTATCTGATGTCACTGCCAGGAAAATCCCCGTCGCATCTAGAAATAAAAAAAATTCCTGCAGCCAAAACTTGACGGGATTATACGACCTGAGACGAACAAACTCGAACGGGTGATGCCAACCTTTATGTGGTAGATTGGATGTGCGAATGATAAGCATTGTTACAATTATTAGTAAAATCCATAGAGTCAGATTACCAGAGTGGAAATAAACGACTAACAAGAATAACTGGTAAGAAAGATTGCATATTATTTTCTCGGTGTATCCAAGAAAATGAAATTTTGACATAAAATTTTTGTCATATCGCTCAATATAATGGCCAGTTGTACACTCCCCGGTTAGCAGCCGCTTTATCCTGTTCTCAGAATAGCGCGGAAAAGGCGTTGTACGAACACGTAATAACGCCTCACCAGAGAATAAACGCGGTAAAATTAAACCTGTGATTCTGGCAAGATTAGTAAAGTTAGTCGGAGAATAGTTTTTGGCAACGGCAGGAATAGTTACAGAATTAGTAATGACAGAATTGTTTGTTACAACGAGGACGGAGAAGAAACAGGACATCAGACAAATTGTATGGAAGAATATGACGATTCCAAATTTGTGTAAAAATTTCGTACTACGGCTACTTTTAGATCTCATGCTTGAGAAACTGGAGCACATGAATGAATGTGAAACTCTTTCTTAGCATCAAGCTTTCTGTTTCTCATAGGCCTAATATTTGATATTGATACTTCATGAACTATTTTCTGTCGTATTATTTATGTAAATTAGGTAGATAAAAATGAACATCGTGCCAAAACAGTCTTTCTTGTTCGGCGTGTGATACAATTTCTGCAATATTACAAAAGTCTATTTGGTTTTCTCTAGCAATGAAAAAATAGACGCAATCAAATCGAGAAACCACCCAGATTCGGGCGGTATTCGTCTTAACAGCTTTTTCAGTATTAGACAACGACATTTCTATTTTTCATGTAGCATAACGTTCGACAAACTTTGATGTGAGGCTTGTGTTTACTGTTTTTAGGTTTCATACATTTAATAAGAGAACGCTATTAGCTAATAGTCTATAAGGAGTGCTGACTTTCTGAAGAGTTCTTATTCTCGCGGTCACAAATGATGCCAGCCAGTATTAACTGTGAGTATTTTTTTTTTTTTTTTTTGTAAGAGGGGCTAGGATGTCAAACAGGCCGACTGGCATTAGGGGAGGCACCATAGGACACTTTAATTTCCTGAATATAGGCTTGATGGCTTCCATTACAAATATAAGTCTAAATTCCACAGAGCGAAATACACTGACGTGCGATTTAATAATTCTGCGTGAAGAGACGTGGCCCTGCACTTTGGCACACTTAAGACCAAATAACTTGTCTTACATTTCCCCGAACATATACGCTTTATATATATATCAAACTCCTCAGAAAGACGTGCACTAAAAAATGCACAGATTTTTGAAAAGTCTTATTTTTAATTTTTGACGTTCTATCCAAAATGCTCGATTGGGAGAGTGGGGGGAAATGCTCTTATCATATGCGCCTATATGCACCTTTTACACTCCTTTGGGCCCAAGAAATAAAATAACGCCATAGGACCACGGTTTCATAAGCACGTTCAAGATTAAGGAGTTAATTACACATGATTATTTGTATTCTCTCTCGAATCTGCATTTAATTTATGACGACCTTTATTGCGAGAGTTGCCTTCTGCAGAAATGTGAATCAGTGTGAAGCCGAACTGCAATCAGCACAAGCATTGTTCATTTTTATACACGTCATTACGACTCAGATGGTAAATAATGCTGCAGACGCTCTGAAACTACTTGCTGTTTTCCAAATTATGTTCGATGTGATTTTTATATTTAATGTTATTGTTTGAAAAGATGTCAGGCCATCAGACTGAGGCTGACATCCTCTTAGTACTTGGTCTATCTGCAAGGAAAGTCGGTTATATATTCACCGAATCAGGTCACGTATCTTCGGAAACTAAGCAATGCGCAACGCGTGGAAATGGAGGCTTGGATGGACATCAGGATGAATTTAAGATCACAAATACTTCTCGAAGAATCATAACCTGATTCTGTGAATATGTAACCGATCTTCCTTGTAGGTAGACCATGAGGATATCAGCCTCAGTGTGATGACCTAACACCTTTTCACACAAGAATATGAAACGTAAAAATCCCGTCGAGAGCAAGTAGTTTCAAAGTGTCTGCGGCACTACTTATCTTCTGAGCCGTAAAGGTGTGCGTAAGAATAAAAAAATGCTTCTGCTGATTGAAATCTGTCTTCGCTTTGATTAGCATTTCCGCTAAAGGCAATTTTCACAATAAAGTTTGCGCTCATATTAAACACAAATTTGAGAGTGACTACAAAAATTCTGTGCAATCGGGTTTTTGGCCTAGGTTTCATTAAGTTACTTGGGAAGGAAGACATTTCAGTTAAATTCCTGATTCTTGAAACTCGTTTCAAAGGTAATACCAAATGAAATGTTACGCTTGTTCTGTGATAAACCACATGGTATACAGTGTCACGTTAAATGAAAAATTATAAACACATCAGCAAATCCTGAACCCAATTGCATTAACGTTTGGATGAACTAATCGAAAATTGATTCTGTAGCACGTACATCGATGACCCTCTTTGAACAACGGAAGTTAAGTCTGAACAAGAGTTAAGTCATGTTTTAAGTACTGAAAACGCTCTATACAAAATACAACGCCCAGCTACAAGTGCGAGCCACCACCTCGCCATAACACTCGTTGCATGAGAGTAGTCATCAGCCAGCAACCCTGCATTAGTTACCCATATATACCCAAAATCCGTAAGCAAGCATTCGTCCTTACAAGGGAACCTCCCCATCGCACTCCCCTCAGATTCAGTTATAAGTTGGCACAGTGGATAGGCCTTGAAAAACTGAACACAGATCAATCGAGAAAACAGGAAGAAGTTGTGTGGAACTATGAAAACAAATAAGCAAAATATACAAACTGAGTAGCCCATGTACAAGATAGGCAACATCAAGGATAGTATGAGCGCCGGAGCGCTGTGGTCTCGTGGTTAGAGTGAGCAGCTACGGAACGAGAGGTTCTTGTTTCAAGTCTTTCCTCAAATGAACATTTTACTTTCTTTATTTTCGCAAATTTATGATCTGTCCGTCCGTTCATTGACGTCTCTGTTCACTGTAATAGGTTTAGCGTCTGTTTTTTTGCGACCGCACCGCAAAACCATGCGATTAGTAGACGAAAGGACATGCCTCTCCAATGGGAACCGAGAACATTTGATCGCAAGGTCATACATAGGTCAACCGATTCCTCCACAGGAAAACACCTCTGATATATTCTATACGACACTGGTGACGGCATGTGCGTCACATGACAGGAATATGTTTTCGACCCACCTAACCTGTACACTTGGCGAATGGGTAAAAAGATTCTTCTACCTTGCCCGATTTAGGTTTTCTTGTGGATGTGATAATCACTGCCAAAAAAGTGATGAAAACATAAGAATTTTTCACATAAACTGCAACAAATGAATGCAACAGTTTCACAGACGCGCAGTTTTCCCTGTGCTCTGTCGGAACATATGTTTTTAACGTTTTCAAATTTTTCCGTGTGTAGACCGTCAAATCCTGCATATGTCCAAGCAAATCTGAACATGTTCTGGAATTTTGGAGAGCGAAGTTGATTATGTGTCAGTGCCTGAACTTTGACAATTGGCTGAAAATAAAAAATTAAACTTTTCACTCGAGGCATGACTTGAACCACGAACCTTTCGCTCCGCAGCTGCTCACGCTAACCATGAGACCACGGCGCTCCTGAGTTAATACTATCCTTGATGCTACATATCTTGTGCATGGACTACTCAGTTTGTATATTTTGATTATTTTTTTCATAGTTCCCAACAACTTCTTCCTGTTTTCTTGATTGATCTGTGTTCAGTTTTCCAACGCCCATCCACTGTGCCAACTTATAACTAAATCTGAGGGGGGTGCGATGGGGAGGTTCCCTTGTTAGCAAAAAGTGAAAGAGTCGAGAAGGGCCAATAGCCAAGAACAGAATCAGAATTTGACACAGACTGCTTCCGTCCGCCGTTTAACAGTGCCTACAAAGAAGCGATATGGTCCATACTCACCTACATTGGTCCGTACACTGTTCCTCCTAAGTAGTGGCCAGCAGACAAACTTTCAAACGATTAATCAGACAACAGGATATATTAAGCAATCGGTAACCTGGTACGGAACGTCTTCACAACGGACTTGTGTCTCATGGTTCGTGTAAGAGCGAATAACTTGACAGTTGGCAGTTTAACGAACGACTTTCAATATAGGTTATACTCAGACACAACTTTATGCAGAATATTTGGTCTGTGTTAGCATTTGGGTAACGGACCAAAAGAAAACAGTCAATACACTGAAGGTGGTCATGTCATTTTGGCTTTTGTATGTTATCGATGTGCACGTCAGAGACATAGCTACGTTGTTACGTTACTGTTAAATAATCTTTGTTGTTGTCGTGGCACGGTCTTTGCCTCTGCGCAGTCTTATACATTCTTAGTTGAAGTGTGGTAGGCGATGGGCGTATTCAGTAGTGCCTTGTCGACTTGTGATTGTATCTGTTAGATGCCGAAAATTTGATTGTAAAGGACAGCAAGGATCAATATTATGTATATACTGGAAGGCGAAGAAGGATGTAAATTTTGAGTAATGAAGTTTGCGGTAAGACTGCAGCTCTGCGCGGCTGGGAAGGATTATTGCTCAGAGTTGAAAGACCACTCCACTTCCCTCAGTCATGCATTAACATATTAAGTGATTAATGTGTTTGATTTTTTATAGAAATTCTCTGTTAACATAGTGCCCATTTAAAATCATTGTTCACTTTGTTAAGCATAGTACTGAAGCCAGGGCACTTTTAATTATTTTCCAATTCAATTCAATTCAATTTTTAAAACATTATGTACAAACCTGTAACAGTTAAGCTTTTTATTCTTGTAAATATGGATTTCTGTATTTGTTTATTCAATTATGTGTACATTGTCACTATGTGTTGCCGATGGCTAAATTGAGTACACACTCAAAAACCAAAAAAAAAAAAAAAAGGCCACGCAAAGTTTTAGTCTGTTTTTTCAATACATACTTCATTCTAAATTAGTGGTCTTTGAATATCATTTTATAGGGATAGTGACCATCCCCACCCCACTGTTTATCATTACGCATTAGCGCATACAACAGTTTGAATATGTATTTAGAAACAGAAATTTTCGGTTAGCCGCTGCCTGTTTGCTGTTTGCTGTCGTGCAACGGTGTTATCAAGACGCGTGGTAAATGGGAATTTTGATTAGGGTCAGATAACTGCTTTATTTCAGTTGCACATTTAATATAAAACAAGTTGCATTCTGATCATTTACAGTTCAGTTCAAAGTAGGTTCTGTTTGGTAAAAGGTTAACACTCGAGTTTAAGTTGCGTAACGGTTTGTGGGAACATATTTTTGTTAATATGTAGACTTTTATGGAATTGGAGGTAAACTTGGGCTAAATTTCATACAGTAACAAGTATAGTGGTGAGGTTACAATTATCGAAAGGGTACAAATATTTGGTTAACTCGGTATGTAGTGCTGTAATTGAAACTAAAATTAGATGTTATGAAATACATAAAAAGAATTTTTTTCTTCTCAGAAATACCAGACGAGACGAAGCATGTCCTTTCAGTGAATCTGCTTTTCGAGTCTTAGACGAAGGAGCCCCAGTAAAAGCTGCGTTTCGTTGAAGTGTCTCGATAAAGATCCGATTCGCAGAAGGATTGAAAAAGGAAGGAAGAAAGATTAGAGTTTAACATGTCGTCGAAAGCGCAGTCATTGGAGGCGGAGCACAAGCTCTGATTACGATAGCTTGGGGAAGGAAATCGGCCGTCCCTTTTCAAGGGAATCACCCCAGCATTTGGCTCGAGCGAGTTAAGGAAATCGCGGGAAACCTAAACGTGGATGGCCGGACGGTGACTTGAAGAGTCATCCTCCAGAATGCGAGCCCAGTGAGCTAATCACGGCGCCCCTTCCCTCGATCAGGAAGGACGAGGCGAACGTCCGTTTCAGATGTGCAGCCGGATACGGGGCAATCGTTTCCCGATACCAGAGCGCAACGCGCCGACAGTCCGTGAAGCGTACTGTTCTCGTTCCCGTCTTCCCTGTAATCAAAGAAACTTAGCCAGTTCTTTATCTACTTAACGTTTTGCAGGTCGAAATACTTAAGTATGTAGAACTACACTGAAGCTGCTGTGTCCTAACTTTAGGAAACACTACTTTATTTGTCTCTGCTCTTTAATACAGATCGATTGAAATGAAACAACCCTCAGTTGTTCATTTATAATTGCAGCGTCTTTGAATCTGAGGCAAGCATTTTTTTTTTCTCGTGGCTAATAAGGAGAAGGAACTATATTTCATTCGATAGCGAAGACATACAAAATGGACAATGTGAAGTCGTATAATTTTAGGGATGTTGTTCGTATAAATATCGTAGAGTTCATTCAAACCATAGATATATCTAGACCAGAAGTTTTAAAGCTTAGCAAGAGCATCTTAAGTGATTCTCGACAACATACCGCTGTGACGTTTCAAAACGTTTGGCCACGTTTGAAGCGCTGAATTTCAGTGAACAGGCGTGGTAAAGTGGGAAACATTAGCAAGATGCCTGAACATTTTTAAAAATCGATTTGCTGATTTTTATTAACTCGTCTAACATTTTAATGTGATGATCCTTGCGATTCTTGAAGTTTTCCCGGCGTACGGAATATCCTATGAGATTTTGGGGGTTGCAGCCGGATCATGTTGACTTCTTGGCACAATACCTCGGCTGGCAAGAAGTCAACATAATCTGGCTGCAATCCTGAAACTTCAGATAATAGTGATGATCCTTCTTCGAAAATAACTTAAACTATGTTCTTTGCAGAGATTCGGATGTTATCAGTAAAGTGGCTTTACGCAGATTGCAGCTTATCATTGAATCTTAGAACGACTCAACAACAGTTCGTTTTGTTCATGAGAAAAGTCTTCTACATTTTGGGTGCTTTTGCTAGAGCTCTAAGTCAGCAAATGGTATCATGAAACTTCTGAATGACCAAAATTATACTTTGGTAAGACCTCTTCTCTTATTGAATCCTTTAGAAGTTGAAAGCAACAGTACTAAAAGTCACTTGTAAAAATAAAATTTAATCCTTGATTACTCGATTATTATTTTTTTCTAGTGAAAGACTCTTGGAGGAATAGAAGAATTACACAATAAGCCACATGTAACAATATTGACTCAAGACAAAATGAAGTTGTTCTTACTTCTACTTCTGCTCTCCAATAAATAGTGTGGTGTTACCACGTCAGTTCTGATGTTTCCATACTGGATTACTAAAAAAACAGACTATATTTAATTTGTCGCTTCCCTAAAGTTTTCAAATAGTGCATCACAAAACGATCGTCTTCCTCCCTCCAAGTATTCTCATTTGAGCTCACGGAGGATTTCCGTAACAATGAGCGCCGGTCTGCCGCTGCTGGACCACTGGTTATTCTCCACACTGCCCGTGTTTCGTAAGTTATGTCATCAAGACACTATCTGGCAAGCATGAAATCTGAAGCTTTTCAGTTTCGTAAGTTCGCAGTTGTACTCATAACCGTTATTACAATAAAATGTCCAATATGGACAGTGTCATTCTGAATTAGTCATCAATGGCTTCTATGAAAACTATTAGGCAGTTTAAATAAGATTAAATCCTTGAGATTTAAACATCATATATGAAAAGTTACCGAGCGTTATTAAACACGCGCTGTTATTCACCTTAATTAGTTGACTCACTCTAATAACTTTTTTATTTATTAGTAACTCCCTATCAATTTATTTATACAGGGTGTTTCCGTAAAGCGTGCAAAAATTTAATAATAATGCTCCACTGACCAATTTGCGGTAGTTCTAAGTCTAGCGGACTGATGATCTCAGATGTTAAGTCCCATAGTGCCTAGAGTCATTTGAACCATTTGAACATGGGGTCGTAGAGGCCAGCCTAAGGAGATGATAGGAATAAAATCACATTACTGTGTCCTTTTTTATTTACATTAGTTGCAGTTAACTGCAAATACCATCCCTGACACAATGAACGTACCATTTGCACTGTATCTTACAAAATGTGCTGAAACTGACAGCAACCAACCTTAATGCAAGCACGACATCGGCGAAGAAGATTCTCACGCAACCTGACAAAAATTCCTGGTGTGTTTCGAATCACATCACAGGCAGCTACAATTCTGGCAAGTAATCCACTGGGGCCTCATCCTCATAGGAAATAATCAAGGGGACTCGAATGTTTTTTATTCCAGTCTTTGATCACAATATCAATTATTTTGACGATGACCGGTTTCAGTCAGTAACGACCATCGTCAGATATTTTCTACACCATGTCTGAGGATTGTCATTACTGATTGAAACTGGTCGTTGTCAAAAGAATTGATATTGTGATCAAAGACTGGAATAAAAGACATTTGGCAGTATTGAATCACTGTTCATATACGCGACTACGTCGCTGCTGGTGAAACAAGGTGACTCAGATTAGGTGGTCTCGTAGGCCATGGAATAGAACCTCCCCTTAAAATCCAGCGACTAGGAAATTCAGCGTTGAGATGTCCACGGGCATCCACACTGAAGCGAGGCGGTGCACCTTAATGTTGTATCCATATCCTCTCGCGAACAACCAAGGGTGCATTCTCCAACAACCCAGATAGAACTCCATGCACGAACCTCGAATACAGGTGACCACTCACACGGCCAGGTAGAACATATGGCCCAATGAGATTGTCGCCTGCAATGCCTGCACAGATATTCACAGCAGAACGTAGTTGATGGTGTGACTCAACTATAGCATGAGTTGGCTGTTCCCGCTGTTCGAAATACCATCACGATCAAATGAGACCTCGTCAATAACCAGCACGACTTGGAGGAGATCTGGTCAATCAATTCTTTGCTGGAACAACCACTGATAAAACGCGACCCTTGGTGCAAAAGTCAGTCACAAGCACTGCTTGGACTCGTTGTGCGGGTGTAATTGTTGTTCGTGGAGTACTCGCCACACGCTAATGTGTACAGCACTCATTCACATGTAATACGACGAGTACCTGTAGTGGGGTACGCTGCAACACGTCCCAGCACCTCATCTTCACAATCGGGTGTGCGAGTGGTCCTCATATTGCCAGGTCTCTAGTTTCTTCTTTCCAATGAACCATTCTCCCGCATTCGTCGGTCGAGAGAAATAAACACTCGTCTTGACGGATGATGCCTGTTAGGAAATCTTTCCCTGTACAGCCTTTCAGCAGTGAGAGCATTGAAACGTACTTCCACATTTACAAGCTGCATGTCAGTGAGTTCTGCGAAACTGTACCGGTACTACTCCATCATAATGTAGTGTGCGTCTCTGAAAATCATTGAGTAATGACCGGGTCTGTCGTTGATTCATCATGGGACAGTGTAAATACGATACAACAGAACCACCTCACGGACAAGTAAAGTAAACAAAAAGTACATCATGATATCCTAGTAATCAGGCTCGTCCTCATTGTTTACTTGTAGGAAATAAAGAATGTTCATGTAAATAAACAGCAGAGTAGGTGTAAACTTGTACGCAAGTCAGTTGTAAATAAGTTCGAAAACATTAATTCTGGACAAAGCGGTAGACAAGTTTACTTCCTTATCTCCTTCAGCTGGCTTCTCCGATCCCAGGTTCCCTACCTAAAAATGGTTCAATGAAGCATTTTCTATGTCATATTAAATTTTTGTACGCTCTTACGGAATCAGCTTGCATATCTGTTTTACCGAGCGACTAAAACGGTCAACCTTTTTCGTAAAGTAACATATACGGACCAGATAAGAGATAGAGAAGATCCAACGGAGAGCAGTGCGCTTCGTTACTGGATCATTTAGTAATAGTGAAAGCGTTACGGAGATGATAGATAAACTCCAGTGGAAGACTCTGCAGGAGAGATGCTCAGAAGCTCGGTACGGGGTTTTGTTGAAGATTAGGGAACATACCCTCACCGAGGAGTCATGCAGTATATTGCTCCCTCCTACGTATATCTCGCGAAGAGACCATGAGGATAAAATCAGAGAGATTAGAGCCCACACAGAGGCATACCGCAATCTTTCTTTCCACGGACAATACGAGACTGGAGTAGAAGGGAGAACCGATAGAGGTAGTCAAGGTACCCTCCGCCACACACCGTCAGGTGTCTTGCGGATTATGGATGTAGATCGATCCTGCATCTTCTACTCATCCACAATCGCATAAAAAAGCCTTATTTCATTCTGCTGTTCACCGAGCTATTTCCATCCCACTTTTTAAAGAAAAGTTCAATGACGAAATCAATTTACTTAAAACAATAGCCGTTAACAACAAGTAAATGCCTAAAATAGTAGATGACGTGCTTAAAAAGAAAACTGCTAAAAGAATTACTACGCTAGGCGCTTCTGTTATCGAGTCTAACTCAAAAAAATATTTCTCTATTCCTTTCGTGGGGCCTATCTCGTATCAGATTCAACGCATTCTTCGAAAGAAATACGATTGCTACGTTGCTTTTTCAACTAATAACAATTTGAAAAAAGACTTTCATTCATAATTTACCTTCTATTCGTACCCTTTTAGAAAATTCTGGTGTCTACAAAATTGTCTGTGATACTTGCTCCTCTTACTACATACGACAAACTGGACGCGCCTTCACTACCATATATAAAGAACAATTGCTAAGAAAAATTGGCACTAGCTTCCAAAATTCGTCTTTTGCCGACCATCTTCTAATTACGGGTCATTCACCTAAAGCCATCTGCGATAGCAACATTTTGCAGACCGAAAACAAAGGGCGTAGACTAGATATTCTAGAAGAATTAGAGATTTTCAAACATGATAGTCTCATCTTTAACGAACAGCTACAGCTACGTAACAAAACTTTTTTCAACGGTATAAAGCCGTTATTCTATATCTGACTTCGTGTCTCCATGTGCAGGTTGCCGAAATGTTATTTTCCTTCTAAGGTAGTCCTATGTTTCCTAATTATCAAATGCTTTTTGGCTGCATTTCACGTCAATATTGCTTTCTACAAGTTGTCATTCAGTCCTATCTACATTTTCATAATGATGTTTTCATGTTTCATCTTACTGTTATAAGCTTGGTTTTTATGCTGTATGCTACTATCAAACAAACATTGTTTTCCATTATGTACCAATCACTGTTTATTTATAATCATTTCTGCCTATATTTCAATGTGAAGTAGCCTAATTGTATCTACGGCTACTAGATGGCGCGCTCGTTGCAGTGCCATGTTCACCTGGCCGCATCTGTTAATGCGGGCACCTCAGTCCGTTCGCAACATGTAACCGCGCAAGTAACAAGCAGCCCTTAGTGGCTCGCCATCACAATTTTTTATCTTAAATATCTTTGTGACTAATGCCCTTTTGGCATATTTATTACTTTATAAATGACATAGAAGTACTGCCAGTCTTTCACGATGGTTCCGTAGTTAACTCTGTATCATACGTTTTTAGTCATAATTCTGTGACCATGTTATAGACCATTCTTTGATTTAAATTCTGAGGAAGACACTCCTAGCAGTGTTGCAACCCGGTTAATTCTTTAAAAATAGTGACAGAGGGCTGTTTTCCTTAAATTGTAACTATTCACGGTCTCTGAACGTGCAGCCATGTTAAAAAAAAATTGCTATATAGTTTCAACGAAGAAATCTTTAAATGGATTTCAAATTATTTCTTGCCAGGCACAAGGGAAAAAGAGGTGGAGCACAATCGTCAGATCGGAGGATGAAGATTTTCCTTTGGTATGTAGCAGCAGAAATTGGGATTCATTAAACTACAGTGAGTAAAACATTGAACAGAGTTTCTAAGAAGATAAGGCTAATTTGCGAGCTACATTTCCTTCGTCACTACATGATGTGATTGTGGCACAAAACTAGTGACCAGGAAAATGTAAATTAACGAATGTCGTACACAGGGACGAATTCCGAAAGCTATGCAGTATGGCAACGAGTATGTGAATGGAAAGCTTTACGCTAGTATAAATGTGCAGTAAACGTATAATGTAAAGGAACAGCTCTCTAGCGTTCAGAGTAGTTGGCCCGGACCAGTACAAGACAACCGAATATGAAGAAATGAGAGTGTCGATGAAGTGGTAAGTTGTACGACCAGTAAGTGAGTGAAATATGCCTCCTTGCCCGATGTAGGTGTTCATATGAATGTCATCACTCCCAAGGAAATGATGAAAGCATAATAGTTTGTCACATAAGCTGCAACGAATGAACGCAACAGTTCCACAATCACGCAGTTTATCTGTGTGTTTTCAATGTTTTGAATTTGCGCTCCATTTTGGACGTCCTGACACTTGAATTCCTTTGTTGTAACGTGGCTCATAGCCGTTTACTTGTTATTTTCGTTTCTGTGAGACGTCTATGTGGCATCTCCCTTGCTCTCACTATTAAGTAACGAGCAGCCCTTAGTGGCTCGCCATCACAATTTTTTATCTTAAATATCTTTGTGACTAATGCCCTTTTGGCAAATTTATTACTTTGTAAATGACATAGAAGTACTACTAGTACATTTACTTACGACGGTAACGTATTCTTACCACATTGCTCATATTCTACAATTAAAGTATAGTATGACGGCTGCCAAGACTACAGAAAGAGAACAAATATTTCAGTGACCGCAGGGACAGAACATAATGCCTTCAAAAGTAAATAAGTAAATGTTAATTAAATATTAAGAACACGGTTCTTATGAGTGATGAGAGCTGCGGCCTAGAGCTCTGGTTGATTACCCCTTATCGCAGCCCAACAGAGGAGAGTCACAAATCATTCAACAGGTCTTTAATAAAAAGAAGGTCTTGATAGAGCACTGCTTTGGTCAGGTGAAGAGGCGGTTTCCTGTTTTGTAGTCTGTGTGTTGGGTTCCCTTATCAAATGTTCCAACAGTAAAAGCATGCTGCTTCGTGCAGCATAATTTTGCGAAACGACTACAGGATCAAGATTTTGAAGATACAGCACTGGATTTTCATGACGATGGCGATAATGAATAGAAGCCGGTAACTGAGAGGGAAATTCTTAGAAAAGGACGTGGAAAGGACAACAAATTGAAGCTCTCGTACAAAATACTGAACGTAGAATTATTTTATCTATCAGGTCATCTACGACTAGTTATTGGTAACGAGGTCTAAAGAATAATATAAATACTAAAACTAATTTCATTTTCTTCCTATTGAGCATTGTTTACGATGGTCAGCTTTGGATTAGGGAAGTTCATTATCATAGCTTCTTTTTCTATCAGCATAAAAGTCAAGTTAAATTGCTCCAGTGGCACCAGCCCATGTAAATCCGTAGTATATAAGAAGCTATCAGCTTCAATTGTGGTAATGAAACCATCCTTTACCTTGGTTTCAGCCCAAATAGTTGAGCCTTCTTCAGAGGATATACCTGAATCTATAATTTGTCTAAGAGGGCATGGTCTAGAAATAAAATTAAAACAGCCTGAATAGGCGTAGTCACATTTTAAAAATGCGGTACACAAGTACTAAAATGTGACTACGCCTATTCAGGCTGTTTTAGTTTTATTTCTAGACCATGCCGTCTTAGACAAATTATAGATTCAGGTATATCCTCTGAAGTAGGCCTAATTATTTGGGCTGAAACCAAGGTAAAGGATGGTTTCATTACCGCAATCGAGGCTGATAATTTCTTATATATTAGATTACCACTAATGCTGACTGTGCTGCAATGTTGAAAGTACAATAATTCCGTAGTATTCACAAGGGAAACCCCCATCGCACCCTCCTCAGATTTAGTGGTAAGACGGCCGAGTGGATAGCCCGTCGAAATCTGAAGACAGATCAAGTATGAAAACAGGAAGCAGGGGTGCTGAATTGTGAAAAAAAAATCACAATAGAAAAAGTGCACGGTCCTAGAACAAGAAGTGCAACAAAGTGCACCTTGAAACAACAACGACGTCGTAAAGTGGTCATGGTGTTGGACTGCCAAGCAGCGAGCCTTGTACAAAACTCGCTCGTGCCATTTAATTATTTGTTTATTTTCACAACTGTTCGTCCGGTCATGGAAATGTTTATTCTCTTTCTCTATTCTTGGCAGTTGTCATACTATACTTTGGTTGTGGAATATGAGTCAAGTGGTAAGAATATATTACGGTCGCAAGTACGTAATTCACTAAACGGATGTGAACTATGTTACAGCAATTTTGATTAATGGCACGTTGTAAGAGAATGTCGATTGTTGATTCATTGACACACCACTCAGCAGGATCATCACTAACGAGGTTAATTCTTTTTGTAATGTCTGACTCGACACTTAGTTTTTCGTGGAACTCGAAACCAGGAAAAATTTGCTTTTCTTCATTTTTAACTTTTGTTTCCTCTGTATTTACTTCTTTTACAACAGATGCAGTGACAGAAACATGATCCGTACTACTTGAACTCAAAAATGTTCAAATGTGTGTGAAATCTTATGGGACTTAACTGCTAAGGTCATCAGTCCCTAAGCTTACACGCTACTTAACCTAAATTATCCTAAGGACAAACACACACACCCATGCCCGAGGGAGGACTCGAACCTCCGCCGGTACCAGGCGCACAGTCTAAGACCGCAGCGCCCTAGATCGCTCGGCTACTCCCGCGCGAATACTTGAAGTCGAGCCAGCAACATTTTTTGCGAATAATTTATCTACTCCGCCAAGCGTTTTTAGATCATTGGCTTCTCGTTCTCGCCTTTCCTTCGATAATTTCCGAAATGCCGCCCACTTAATTTTGCACGTTTGCTTTTTTTCACTGTTATTCATGTTACGGCACTTACAAAATTGTCAACTAACAGTGAAAACAAAAGAAAAAAATTGTAAAAGGAAAGAAAGAAAGACTGTATCCAGTGCCTATCGAACTACACAACACATGAGCACAAAACTTTTTACTTTAAACACGGCACACGAGCTCAAAGATTTTTCCTTTAAACATGGAGCGATGAACTGACCAACTCGGATTACTCGACGTAACTGTACTATGAAAGAACGACAATGCAGAATAATTTAATTTCATTCTCGCTGTTTCTTTGTTGTCATTGCACAGTAGAAGCACACCGGCCGGCTGGAATTCGTCTCGTAAAGAGAACGACAGTCCCTTTTTTCGCTTCTGTTTCCCGCGTCGCCGGAATTTTAGCTGAGAAGCAAATATGTTCTGAATATTCTTGACACTGTCTTTCTAATTTAAAAAGCAAATAAGTTTTGCAGTTTCTTACAGTGAGGTGTGCTGGATCGATTCTTGTCCCACTTATTGTTATAACATTTTAGCGGTTTATGTGGGCAGACAAACTACAACGTTTAAGTAGTCTTGTTGGTAGTTAACGTGGTGTGTTGTCATTTTTGTGAACACTGCCGTCATGTCTACATGCAAATGCGCCTTTTTTTCCAACATAAAATAAAAATAACCTTTCCGAGAAGAAAAAAAGCCATACCACGTTCTATTCGATTGCACAGAGGGAACTTTGATATCGCGCAGGCTGCAGCACAATAAATGAGAAAACGAAAGTTGGTTTCTTCTTATTTTTCGCCAAAAATAAATGCATAAAATTTTTAAACTATTGTGAAGTGTATTTCATACATAATTAGATAATCTGCTTATGTTCTTTTCGTATAAACATGTGTTTAAAAATGTAAAACATTCCCAATATCAACATGTTTTGTTAATCGGGTATCATTAAATCAAAGCTCAGATATTGAAGACCACTGAGATTTCATATTAATTACCGTAATGGAGGGTTGACTTGATGATTCCCTGTAATTTCTGCAAGAAATATATATAGAGTCGGGTTTGACGTACTGAGGCCCACGCATGTTACAGTATTTAAGAAACTGCTGATTAGTTTATCACAGCTTTTCAGCGCTCCAGGTATTTTCGCGGGGAAATTATGGTAGGGTTAAGTAGAAGCTTACAACATTCTCGGAATAATAACATTTCAAATACTGTATTGTAGATTACCGTCCTGATAGCTTACTTCTAAATATTTTGAACAATGATGAAGATGATTCCAGACAGTAATCCAATGTTAAATTTGCATTAATTTATCAAGTAAACTATGTATATTTCCAAGCTTGTATTGTCGAATTTCGTCCTTAAGGCTTATTTAAACTAGCAAGTTGATTAATAATATTAAAAATTTTTGTCGTTTGTAAGCACAGTTATTTCAAAACGTAAAAGGTTAAAATCAGTACAGAGCAAAAAAACGCCGCCCCCCCTTAAGGTGCCACCCCTAGGCCCGTGCCCAATAGGCCTACATGTAAATCCGCCACTCAGAATATGTAAAGCGAAAGAAGTCCTACACTCCTACGGCCCGCTAAACAGCTTGCTCAACAGAGGTTGCCAACAGTGCAGACGGAGCAGATCACTAGAAGCTTTTACTTTTGTGTTCGAAGTAAAAAGTAGGAGGAAAAGATAAACGTTATTCATACAGAGCGACGAAAAGGCTTCATTTCTTCCTTTTCCTTCCAAATAAATGCTCTGAGATGTACCTTTATCTTCCACGCTTGTGCTTTAGTATTTTCTTACGTCCCAGTAACTTCAGTATTGAAGTTAAGAAGTGTTTACGGTCGGCAATCCTTATAGCAACGTCGGTTTTAACGACATGTTGCCTATAGCACAAAAATCTAACGGTCCCGTAAACGTTCTATTGAAGAAACCGCTTAGTACGATATTACTTATTGCGACTTATCGTATAAAGCGACCTAGGCCTTCGAAAACCAGGCGTTTATCAATTTCCCGGTCACAGCGAAAAATCATACATTCGGTAGACAGTCCGCTCTGTAGAAGAGAGGTGCCGCGAACACAAGCGCCATACCGAATTACGCCAGGCCACTAAATCAGCCGTGGCTGACCATTGTACAAGGACTGGCCATACTATGGACTATGAAAAAACAAAAATACTCTGTCAATCCTCCTACTTCTGGGACTGCGTTACTGAAGAGGGCGTCGAAATCCGACTACAGGACGATCTAATTAATAAAGACAGTGGCCTTGAACGTAGTCAGGCTTGGAACCCTGCGCTCAGCTTGGAGAGAAAGATGCGCTCCCAGATATCGAGGACCACCCCCGACGGCGGCAGCAGGGAGACTGAAGACCCCAGTTCAGACCCAGGCGTCGCTTCCCCCACCACCTCCAGTAGCCGCCGCGCCTGCCGCACCGAAGACACCAGGAGAGGAACGGTGGAGGGGGTAACGGCTATTATATATAGGGCGCCGAGAGGAAAAGCACAACATTCGTCATGAACCACCTGAAGATGGCAGCGTGTATGTCTGCCGAAATATTGTGGAGAAATTATGACGCTACCCGGTCGGATACCCGAGAGCTGTTCAAATTGGAAATACGCCGGGCAAACTTCAGATCGCAAACCCCGGCATTGTTTCAGGTGCGGCAGTACGGATCATTTGATGTGCTCCTGTGTTCAGCCTCGTGCACCCAGAGCCAATAGATGACCCCGGGTTGGGCCACGAACTCAGGTTCGAGCTTTCAGACCTTGGCGTACTAGTGTGGTCATTCCATCATCATCCCCCCCCACCCCCCACCCCCCACCCCCCTTGCCTCACATTTGTTCTCGGGTAGGTGGCAAGCCAGGTTGCACTCTTTTGGATTCTGGAAGTTCCTTTTCATTATTGAACTTCGAGTGGCCTATGGAATTCGGGCATCTTACGAAACTTCGGTTGGTCCCTTCGCCGGTGCAGGGATGTCGGGTGGCCAATAGCCAGGTGTTGCCCCTGTATGGTTGGGTCCTGGAGAGTATATCGGTTGGCGATGTTTCCTGGTCTATGTCCTTAGCGATGGTTAAGGAACTGAACGTTTAATCTAATTTTGAGGTGTGACCTCATCTATACAACCGGGTTGGTCTTGGATTGTTCCGGACACACCTTTTCCTTTAAGTTCGCTCCTGAAGAGATGTTTGGCCTTTGCGAATGCGCTAAACCTATTGTGCATCCAACTGTCGGGGCGTTGGCCCTTGAGGCCGTAGCTAACGACTTTAATCTGGCCCGTCTTTTGCCCCATCAGGCTTCTCAGTTACGCGATTTGTTGCATAGTTTTCCTCAGCTCCTTAGTGATAACCTGGGTGATACTAGCGTTCTTGATTATCATAGGTGAAGCCACTCAAGTCTAAAATATCTCAGATGCTCCAACAAGGAGTGATTAGGCCTTCTACATCTGCTTATGCTTCCCCAATATTTCTTGTACCTAAAGATCAGGGGCGCCGGCCGGTGTGGGCGAGCGATTCTAGGCGCTACAGCCTGGAACGGCATGACCGCTACGGTCGCAGGTTCGAATCTGCCTCGGGCATGGATGTGTGTGATGTCCTTAGGTTTAAGTAGTTCTAAGATCTAGGGGACTGATGACCTCAGCAGTTAAGTCCCATAGTGCTCAGAGCCATTTTTTGATCAGGCGCGTGATTTCAGACCTGTAGTTGACTACCGCCGTTTCAACGCTAAGGTTGTCCTTGAATCGGTACCCTTACCCGATCTGCATAATTCTTTTAGTTGGTTTGCCGGCGCTAATTGGTATACGGTCCTTGATTTAAATCAGGACTGTTATCAGATTCCATTGGTTGAAGAATGTAAACATGTTACCGCATTTTATACTGATTAGAACATGTTTGAGTTTAACAGAGTTCCTTTTGGGCTAGCAACTGGAGCGGCCGTGCTTACTCGTTTGTTGGATAATATCCTTGGCGACTTGAATTTAGTCTGTGTATATAACTATTTGGACGACTTGGTTATCAATAGTCATTCGTATGAGGATCGTTTGGAGCATATCCATCAAGTTCTTTTGAGATTACAGGGAGCCGGGCTGACCGTTAAGCCTAGTACGATGACGCTAGCCAAGCAACAGGTATCTTTCTTAGGTCATATAGTGTCGGTTCAGAGTATTCACATTGACCAAGAGCGAACTAAAGCCTTATGGGCTTTGCCTCCGCCGACTGATAAGTGGAGAATTGCTAAATTCATAGGCATGGAAATAACTTTAGGCGTTTCGTTCCCAGTTTTGCTCAGTTGGCGTCAACCATCAGTTACGCCGGAGGGGCTCGCGTTTTGAATGGCTACCCGCCCAAGAGGCTGCATTTGAGCATATTAAGGCAGCAATAGCCAATCCTCAATTTCTTGGGGTACCCGATTTTAATAAAAGTTTTGTTGTTCAAAATGACGCTTCTAATGCCGGTATTTCAGCTGTTCTCCTCCAGGAGTTTGATGGGCCGAGACAGCCATTAGCGTACGTGTCTCGTCGGTTAACTAATACCGAGTGCGAGGCTTTGGCCGTTTTATTTGCATTAAAGAAGTACAGCTTCTACCTTGAACATCTGGTTTTCCAGCTTTGAGCTGGTTGTTGGCTAGGCTGCGTAAGACTGGCCGTATTGCCAGGTGGGCAGTACGCATTTCGGCATTTCAGCTCGAAGTTAAACATGTGAAGGGCTGTGAAGATATCTTTATGGATGTCCTTAGCCGGATGTTCGCTGAAACTACACCCAGTGAGAGAAACTAGTAGGTAGAGGGTGACAGTCTGAAATGTATGGTGTCGGGTGAAATTCCCCTCTTGCTTGAAGATGTGGCTCAGCATTAGGATCACGACCCTGTTTGGGCCCCCATTAAGCAGCTGGATGAGTATGTTGTTAAGAGTGGTATTCTCTGTAAGAGGGTGGGTGAAGCTAAGCAGTTTGCCTGTAACTTTGGTGGTCCCGGTTTTTCGTTATTTTCATGATTCGTTGGTGGGTGGCCATTTAAGTACTTACAAGATTCTCCAAAAAATCGAGGAGCATTTAATTTGGCCCTCTATGGACCAGGATGTGAGAGAAATGATATCCCAATGGCGATTGTGTAATGTAGCCAAACCCAAGAATGCTCTTCGACAGGGTTTGTTGAGTTCTGAACGAGAGTCCTGTTCTATGCACAAGCTCTATATTGATTATTTAGGACATTTACCTCGTACTAAGAAGTGTCATCGATATGTACTAGTTATTATAGATGTGTTATTCAGATTTACTTGGCTCCTCCCGAACCGTAACATTACCGCTGCCACCACTATTTATCATTTAACTAATGTCTTCAGTGTTTTTGGCTCACCCAAGCAGATTGTTAGCGATAATGCTCCTGCTTTCCTTTCAACTCCTTTGAAGGCCTTCTGTTTTCAGAACGGTGTCAAGCATATCACGACCACCCC
Organism: Schistocerca piceifrons; assembly: GCF_021461385.2. NCBI lineage: Eukaryota > Metazoa > Arthropoda > Insecta > Orthoptera > Acrididae > Schistocerca > Schistocerca piceifrons. Next base: position 117,841,452 of record NC_060138.1, read on the forward strand.
GTTTTATCCCCCAGGGGTCCTTTGCGGAGAGTGTTAACCGAAATCTTAAGTCGACGTTGATTATTTATCATCATAAAACCCCTAGTAAATGGGACTCCATTCTTCCCCGGCCTAGTTTTGCCTTGAATACCGCCTGTCATGAAGCCTTGCGAGCTACGCCCACCTTCTTCATCCTTTCCTATCCGGTTAATTCTCCTCTTTCGAATTTGTGGGGAAATCAAGATCTTATTCCAGCCAATATTAGTCCTCATACTATAGAGGAAAACTGGAACCAGGCGTGGCGTAATATACTCAGAGCCCATAGTAAACAAACTGAGTGTTATAATCGTAATCAAGAAATCTTTAAGGGCAGGCCAGGAGACCAAATTTACGTCCGTAATTTCCCGGGGAGGCAGGAGCATGGTGGGAATCTTAATAAATTTACTCCTTGTTTTCTGGGACCTTGCACTATCATGCGTATTTTAGGCCCAGTAAATCTGATGGTCAAGGAGATCAGTTCAGGTAAGCAGTATCGAGTTCAGCTTAGCTAAGTTCAGGTAGCTCAGGGGTCGAATCACCCCCTCCCTGTGTTAAGTTTGAGGGGGGTGAGGTTGAGCTGTGGCTGGCTCATGTTATGCGTTGGATTAGATCTCGGTTGCTATTCTGTGTTTAGTCTCCCGTGGTTATCGCGATTATGCTGTTATCCTCTCTCTCCGTGAGCGGATGCAGCAGTGTGTATCGATATTCGCACCTTGTACTGTCTTTGGCCTCGCGCTTATAGTTTTCGACTGTGATGTGTGCGGCAAGTTGGTCGGTTGGCATGGAACAGCGAGGAAATCTCTGCGGCGCTTAGTTTGGCCGGGGCTGCTGGCAGCGTCTACGCGCGGCCGGAGTTCGTGATGCTGTTGCCATTGCTACAAGGTCCGTGGCTCACCAATCATGGACACAAAAGTTGACTTTTGACTTAATCTAACAGCAACTCGCGACTGTTCAGATTGTGTGTTTTGGATTTCGTTGTCGGCTGCTGGGACATTCCCACGAGCAACAAAGTGTGTTTTCAAGTTGGCAAATTGTAGCCACCCTCCGGTGGAGTTTAACTGTACTTGGTTATTTTGAATTGAAGTGCACCGGCGGAATCTTCTGCCTTATGGCTGTTAACGTTCCGATTACCTGCCCTGCCCGCTGACGTAAAATCAGGCAGTGTAGTTTCCTCATCGTGTTGTCGCTGTCCAGCACGGTGTGTAGTTTGACAGTTCTATGTATAGTTGGTTATGGGCGCCAATACCTTCTACGTTGTTCCATTGAACTCCTTGTTGTGTGCTGGTCGAGTGGAGCGGATGTTATTTTGTCGGTGGGTCCATTGACTGTCTGTCGGTTGGGTTGTCGTCGGATCGAGAATGGTTGGGCCGACTTCCTGTCTCACCTAAGCAGGCGTTAGTGTTTGAATTCCAGGCTGACCCTCACAAGGGAACCTCCCCATCGCACTCCGGTCAGATTTAGTTATAAGTTGGCACAGTGGATAGGCCTTGAAAAACTGAACACAGATCAATCGAGAAAACAGGAAGAAGTTGTGTGGAACTATGAAAAAATAAGCAAAATATACAAACTGAGTAGTCCATGCGCAAGATAAGCAACATCAAGGAATCTGTTAACTCAGGAGCGCCGTGGTCCCGTGGTTAGCGTGAGCAGCTGCGGAACAAGAGGTAAGAAGATCCCTGACAGCTCACAGCACTCTTGCTACGTTTCAACTGTAGAGGGGTAAGGGCTGCAGACAGAACAATAGCGATCTGTAGTGCTGAAAACACTGAGAAGTTATCATGGAGACGTTTACAAACTCCCTTTACATCTTTCGTTAACACAGACACACAGCTTGCTGCAACTATCAGGGATCAACTCAGCCTGTGTCAACTATGTATCATCTGACATGAAGAATCCAAATTCTGTAAAATTATGCTGTGGGATTGCGGTGTTGGAAGGCACCAGCGGCAAAAACAAGCATAATTAGATGGTTCTGACATGCAGTATTAAAACTTTCCTCAGTGTGGGTATCCGTATGCGTCTCAAGCATGTGTTGACTGACTGCAAACTGTATCTCAACATAAACCCACATTGGAATATGAACAAGCGGAATGTGCTGAATGCAAATTTCGTGAGATGTGGATTGGTTGTATTGGTCTGGCCACATGGCCGCTACGATCTCTTGATGTCATACAATTTCTTCTTATGGTATTACCTCACGTATCGCATGTAAATAACTATGGTCAATTACATTGCTGTTGTTTGAACAGTAGTAAATGAAGCATTCAGAACTGTTGCAGCTGCAGTGATGAACCAAACCTGAGGAGATCTGTAATATCGCCTTGATGTTCTACAGAGGACGAATGGGGCACTCAGTGAAACTGTGGCATTGCAAAAGAAAACTTTGAGAGCTGCTAAACGTTTTAGTGGGACTTTCTGGACCCATACATGATAGTAATCAGTGCGGCGTGCCACAACTCCGCAGTTCAAAATACGTTTATCATGGATTGCAAATAGATATGACCCCATTTTAATTTTTAAAAGCAGCTTTAATACGTTAGCCAGATTCTTTACACAGCGATGTATGAGTGACCTAATGCGAACCATGCGTAAACTAACCAGCAACTACTTTTTTCAATTTAAATTTCACAAATGGAGTTTTTGACTCTGTAACGTTAGAATAACTGAGCATTAATGGGGGCATAACTAGTCCTTGGATAGCTATCGATGCGAAACAATACGATAAAAACCCATGAACTGTTTAAACAGAACACATTACTCCAAATCGTTTGAGAGATTTCATTTTCCGTGTGCGCGTCATGTACACATGCAATGCGCAGCGCTTAGCGGCGGAAAACCTTTCTGCTGAGATGCGGCGGGAGTTCATCACATTACGTCGCTTCGCAGCGTTGCCAAATTGCCAACAGCCGCGTAATAGTGGGCAACTCCCATTACACGCCTCGAGTTACAACATTCAGGTTACAATAGGAACACTGCGACGTTGAAGGCGTATGTTCTGTTGCGTCAGTGTAGGGAACGCCTGAAGCCGGGTTTTCCTAGGAGCAGAACTTCTGCGCCGCCTAGAACGTAATGCGTCCGTACTGCGTCAGTCTCTCGACACTGACAAATTAGTGCAGCTGTTTTGTGACAGAGCGCAATGCGTAGTGCCGTAGCGCGTTACGTCAGGCGTGCCAGTGAAATGGGTTTTGCGCGCGTCTAATGTTTTGTACGCTGCGTTCTAGCGAAGCAACTGTCATCGGTCAGGCACATTTCGGGTGCAACATGGCAACAAAGTGTGCTAAAAAGCTAAAAGTGGTTTTCGTTTACCTGCTGGCGAGGACTAACAGTTACTTGACGCAGTGTATACACAAACACTTTGTGATGAAAAGATTCCAGATGCCTATTAGTGAATGTTATTGTGCGGTGTATCCACTTTCGTCACCCTGCGGATACTTCCAGTGAGGTCTGTGGAGGTAAGGCGCCCATTCTTCTGCTGCTAGACGCTGGTGTCTGCAGCAGAGTCGCCTTTGTAATTCATCCCAAAGGTGTTCGATTGGACTCAGGCCAGGACACTTGGTTTAGCTTTAGTTGGTCTTTCGTGTTTCCGCTTCACATTCACGTCACTAACAGTCCCCATGGACAGCTTTAGGAGGTTACAATGTCTCTGATGGATTTGTTACACAACTGAAATCCAATGACTAGTCGACGTCTGAAGACACTGAGCACAGTTGACTGACCAGTTCTGCTGTTGATGCTACTCTAGTGACAACGCAATACTCCACGTCTCTTTTTTTATGTTGTGTCCTGTAGCCACATTTGATGTCCTTGAACCGTAATTTTAATAAAAAAATTAACTAGTCTCATTGAAATATTTAAGTATTAGTTATAAAAAGGGATCACAATACAATCCTAAGAGAGTAAAGAAGTAAGGGTGTACATAAAGTACTATCAATTATTTATTGCACAGAAATCAAACATTGTACAAATATCACACATATGTCATTTTGAAGAGAAACCCTGAAAGTTTTTCTTTTATGTATACCACCACAGCTTAGTTTGGTAATTTGCCGATAGTCGGCGCTAGTCGCAAGCATGGCGAGTTCAGGTGCGGAGCGAGCTTTCTCTGTGTCGGAGTTCGACAAAAACAAGTGTGCTACAGCTGTTCAACGGACGTTTAGAAAAAAGTGTTGTGGACTGGCATGACAGCCAATCCACAGTGACGGGTAACCGAAAGGCACGCGCTTAAACTCACGCAGGCTGGCGTGAGGTCTGAAACAGGATACGTAATGAATGCTATAAAGAAAAGTACGTAGCTGCTGGAATACTTTAATCCACAATTGGTGAACATCGGTCTTGTTACTGTACATGCTTCATTAGATACATAGCAAAGGATAAATGGCGCCTTGCTAGGTCGTAGCAATTGACTTAGCTGAAGGCTATGCTAACTATCGTCTCGGCAAATGAGAGCGTAATTCTCAGTGAACCTTTCCTAGCAACGTCGGCTGTACAACTGGGACGAGTGCTAGTAAGTCTCTCTAGACCTGCCGTGTGGCGGCGCTCGGTCTGCAATTACTGACAGTGGCGACACGCGGGTCCGACGTACACTAACGGACCGCGGCCGATTGAAAGGCTACCACCTAGCAAGTGTGGTGTCTGGCGGTGACACCACAAAAAGTACGGTAAGAAGCCACCAACAAGGAAGGCCATTTACCATTGGCACAACAAATTCGTTAGGACGGGTTGCTTGTGTCCGGCAAAGAGAAGCGGACGTCCCAGTGTGAATGAAGTGAATGTGGAGCGCGTACGAGAGACATTCATAAGGAGTCCATAGAAATCGGTGCGTGGTGCATGCCGTGAACTCTCCGTTCATCTTTCAGCAGGATGGGGCTCCACCCCATTGTCATCGTGAAGTTCGTGGGTACCTGAACACGGAGGTGCCGCATCGATGAATCGGCCGTGCTACAGAAGGGGCAGCTGTTTCATGAAATGGCCTCTCCCATCACCAGATCTCACTCCGTTTGAGTTTCTTCTGTCAGGAAACATTAAAGATCTGGTGTATGTACCGCCTCTACCACGTGATGTAGCAGAGCTCCGGGACAAAATACAGGAAGCGCCTGCCACAGTCGACGATGCTAGCAGGGGCGGCTATGGCAAGAATTCCATTACCGTATTGACGTCTGCCTGGTCACTCATGGTTCGCATGTCGAGTGTTTCTAAAAACCATTTTCAGAGTTTCTCTTCAAAATGCAATATGTATAACATCTGTGCAATGTTTAGTTCTTGTGCAATAAATAATTGAAAGTGTTCCCGGACTTAATATACACCGTGTATCAATATGTATGTCCAGATCAGCTCTGTACGAACCTTGTCCGCTAGCACTAATCACTTCCATGTGATGTATGATTGTGAACCGGAAGTTGAAATAATTTATTAAAACTGTGTTTTCCCCGAGTTATTCCAAAAACTGAATTCGCTGTGTGGTTGGCATTGATTCGAAAGATCACGAGATTTTCACAAGTGTGATAAATCAATAAATCAGCTAAAGAAACAGAAAGCCTTATTTTCGTAGATAGTTGAAGAGACTGCGTTTACTAACACGCAAGGAATATCGACAGTGAACAGCATTGGAGTGATAATATTTGATTTCTGAATTTTTAGCATAGCGAGCATTACGCTATCCGGTACTCAATTGTTTGAGCAATTTTAGAAGGGAATAAGAGTTAGCATCTCTGGTCGCTGTAGAAAGCGAGCACTGAAATCATTTTTGCTTCGAAAAAGAGTTTTTAAATATAACCAAAGTGCATTTCAGTTAGCTAGGCCCAAGACTATAAAATCAGGTAATGAGACATTTTCTTAGTTTTGATTACTTTGTATCAGAGAAGTAAATCAACGACATTTATTTCGCGACAAAAGTAAACTGTATTTAACCTGGACACTGGATAGTTTTCTCTTCTTCCACGTCCCTGAGAGACATCGCTGTGTGCTTCATAATAAAATCGGCTGCTAGACCATAATAAGAAAGAAGCACGTCAGGACAACTTCTAATAACGCTACTAATTAAAGTAGCCAGAAGAACACCAGATAAATACAGTCCACTTCCCGTGATATGTAATGTCAATACTACATTACATAGGGACGCCTAGATAACTTTCATCAGACAGCGTGCTTGTGTGTGGGACATAAGGAACGCAGACTTTGGGAAAATTTCCAACAAGACAAGTAAGAAAACTTAAACGAAATAGTGTTAACGTAGGTAGTTTTTTACGTACAAAACACACTTTTTTGTTTTATAAATTATAGAGTGCAACTATCAGTCGTCCTTTTTAGATTTCATTATGCAGATCCAGATTCCGGCTAGTAGCTAGCCATTCGCAATGCGCTATTCTATTTTTTATTCTCAATGCATGTAAGTCCCTGTTGTCCGGGCGTCAGTCACAGTTCTTTGAATTCAAGTTACTGAATGACCACCTGACGGACATCGTATCAAATTCAGTCCCATTGGCTGGTTAGATCGTCGAAATCCCAACCAGGTTGGAGGGCCTTGCCCATAATTTTCCTAACGTTGTGTTCTTTTTTATTGTCAGTTTGCATTATATATCCACTGCACTTCCGCCAGCGACAACAACTTTGTTTCCTATGCATTAAAACATCAAATAGTGCCTTGTTCCGTTAGAATCACCTGATTTAAATCGATTACTTTCTATTACCTTGCTTTATTTCATGGTTATACACTGAAGCGCCAAAGAAACTGGTGTAGACATGTGTATTCAAATACAGAGACATGAGAACAGGCAGAATATGGCGCCGAAGTCGGCAACACCTATACAAGACAAAAGTGTCTCGTACAGTTTTTAGATCGGTCACTGCTGCTACAGGTTATCACGATCTGAGTGAATTTGTACGTGTTGTTATAGTCGGCGCACGAGCGATGGGACTCAGCACCTGCGAGGTAGCGATGTAGCGGGGATTTTACCCTACGACCATATCACGAGTATATCGTGAATATCAGGAATCCGGTAAAACATCAGTTCTCTGACCCCGCTGCGGCCGGAAAAAGATCTTGCAAGGACGGGGCCAGCAACGACTGAAGAGAGTCGTTCAACATGACAGAAGTGCAACCCTTCCGCAAATTGCTGCAGATTTCAATGGTAGGCCATCAACAAGTGTCAGTATGCGAACCATTCAACGGAACATCGATATAGGCTTTCGGAGCCGAAGGCTCACTCGTGTACTCTTGATGGCTGCACGACACAAAGCTTTACGCCTCGCCTGAGCCCGTCAACACCGACATTGGACTGTTGATGACTGGAAACATGTTGCCTGGTCGTACGAGTCTAGTTTTAAATTGTATCGAGCTGATGGACGTGTGCAGATATGGAGACAACCTCATGAATCCATGGACCCTGCATGTCAGCAGGGGACTGTTCTAACTGGAGGAGGCTCTGTAATGGTGTGGGGCGTGTGAAGTTGGAGTGATATGGACCCCTGATACTCTAGATACCCCTATGACAGGTGGTAAGTACGTAAGCATACTGTCTGATCACCTGCATCCATTCACGTCCATTGTGCATTCCGACGGACTTGGGCAATTCCAGCAGAACATGCGATACCCCATCCGTCCAGAATTGCTACAGAGTGGCTCCAGGAAAACTCTCTTGAGTTTAAACACTTCCTCTGGCCACCAGGCTCCTCAGACGTGAACATTACTGAGCATATGTGGGATGCCTTGCTACGTACTGTTCACAAGAGATCTCAACCCCCTGTACTCTCATAGATGTATGGGCAACCCTACAGGATTCGCGGTGCCAATTCCCTCCAGAACTACTTCAGACATTTGTCAAGTCCATGCCACTTTTTGTTGCGGCACTTCTGCGTGCTCGCTGGGTCCTTACACGATATTATGCAGGTGTACCAGTTTCTTTGGCTCTTCAGTGTAAGATAAACTTTCTTGAGGAAAACATCCAATCTATATAACTAATTTTTCAAGTCCTTTGCTGCCGTTCACAGAACTACAATGTCATCGGTTAGAGTTTTTTTCATGTCTTCCTTCTTCCTTGTCTAATATTTCTTTTTAACAATCTTTGTGTTGGTTTCCTTTCTTGCTTGAACAATCTACAGATATGAAACGTAAGCATTACAAATATTTGCTACTAGAATCTTTGATTATTTTGAAACTTCCCATTTGAAAATTAAGAATGACAGTGCTGGAAAAACTCTTAGGTTATTTGATTTTCAAACAGCTGAACAAAACTGAACGTACTCAGACTGTTGTCTCTTTACTTATTCTGATCATCACTAAACTGATACACAATAAATTTAGGGCAATCTGACTTTCAATAATCCTTACAAAAGAACGGTCCTGACTAACAATAACTTATACGTTTCATGAATCATTTACCTCACAAAAATCTTCATGACTCGAACTACTGCAATACAGCCAGCGCCAATACTGCCAGCTAAATAAAAGATTCTAACTACGGAAGGCACTAACTACTGATAAGGATATAGATAGCAAATAAAGACTTTGATAGAGAACAAACAATGTATTTACCTTGATAGTGTTCAAAAGTCATTATATATATATATATATATATATATATATATATATATATATATATATATATATATATATATATCAGTTCATGACGTCCATGACTTCCAGTCTTACAAATTTCCTTTTTCTGACGGACACACGTCCAGATCGTCCGCTCATAGTGACCTCTCAAAACTCTGGCATCTCTCTCCCCACATCTAGCACTGCCGGCGGCTCACCTCCAACAGCCCAACATTACTGGCTGTTGACATCCAACTGCCCAACGCTGCACTAGCGAATATTTTAACAATGGTCCAACCAGCGACAGACTGCACTCAGCGCAGTCAGCGATTTTCATACAGAGAACTACGTGGCGTTACCAACATAAAACCTAAACAGCCTACTTATAGTTTGCATAGTTGTATATTACAACTGACAAATAACAAAGATAAATTTGGACATAAATCATAAGTTTAAATAGCGTAGTGGATTAGTTCGCCACGTTATCTCAAACAAATTTCAGTATGCAATTTTGTCATATGATGACATGGTTGGAGACCGTGGCTGTTATGTGAAGACAATTGTTGGTGTTGTTGAGACAGCAACCAGCCACAGATTTATTTTCAGTTCCTTTATTCAAAGGGTACCGTTATGATTCGTCTTCAGACGGTTTTCATGCTTTCATTGCAACGTCTTTTTACATATTAATTGTCCTAAAATGTAAATAATACATAATTATAAGCACGCCACACAGATGGTTGCGTTACAGATTTTCATTGGATGTGACTTACGTGAAATGTCGGTTTGGAGTGTTTGTTTTCATTACATTCGTCCAACAGATGTCGTTGCACACGTAATTTTTTCTCGCTGAACATTTAAGATTTGTCATAGAATACATTTCTATCACACACCACATGTTTTAATACAATACAAAGTGCTTCCAAACAGATGAGTGACAAAGATGCTATGATATATTGTAACATCATGAACATGTCCCATGTCTGGAAAAAGATCATAAATTCACTTATGCAACTGAAACACCTTTTACACTAGTACAGAGACATTGATTTTGTGAGCCTTAGAGCGAATACTGTTAGATTAATTAGAAAGTTGATCCATTTTGTTAGTATTGTACAGGTAAGACAGCACATTATTTATTTACATTTAGCATCATGGGAATTGTAGTAACATGTAAATTTGCCACTTGTTCTGCAGATAGGCGTAGGAATATTATTTGAGTAGGAGAGTGGAAAATATTTTTTTGGAAATTTTTCAGGAAAGGGGTTTTAGCTAACTCGGTTTGTTCATTGGGGATATAGTCTGGGGTGCTGTTTTTTTGTGTGTATTACAATTTCTTCAAATATTTTCATAGAGTCTCCTTATTTTACTAGATGTAAAATTTTTATCTTGTTCTCAGTGTTTCTCACTGAATGGTTTTCTTGAGCAATATGAGCTGCAAATGTAGATTTGTTCAAGTTGCTAAGCCTTAAAGCATCAATGTGTTCTGTGTATCTGACTTCAAAACTTCTGCCTGTTTCCAATGCAGAATTTTGGGGATGTACCGCATTTGAGGTTGTATATTCCTGATTTACGGTAGAGACTCTTGGAAATATTTACATCATGGATTACTTTTTGTTGTAATTTATTACTTATGGAAAAGCTAATTGTGATATTTTTCTTTTTAAATAAATTTGCTATTTGGTATTATAGTGGGCCTATGTATGTTAGAGTAGCTTATTTAAGTTTGGCTTCTGTGGCACACTGATTTGGCTTGGAGTGCATGTTGTGTGGATTACTGTGAAGTGGATCTGTGGTTTTTTTCTGCATTTTGTTGTGGAGTTTTTCTGTTATTATGGGTTTATATCCATTATTATGAGCAACTGTTTTAATTATATCGATCTCATTTTGTTGGTCTCTTTTACCCATTGGTATTTTTTTAATTCAGTGTACCATCACTCTGAAATATGCCATTTTTTGTAGACAGGGGTGGCAAGATGAGTTGTCAATGCTGACATATGTGGCGATAGGTTTTCTATAAATACTAAATTGATGTTTATTGTTACTATAGCAAATCTTCGGTCAAGAAAGTTAATGCTTTTATTATTTTCGTGTTAAACTGTGAATTTAATATTTTCATCCATTTTGCTTCTATCTGCTGCTAATGTATCAATTTCATTGATGTACCAGCAGAAAGCAAGAGTGTGTCATCAACATATTTCTGTAGTAGATTATTTTGTTTCAGATGTGCTGGTTGGTTTAGAAGAATTTTTGTTCTATATGGTTGATGTAAATATGAGCCAATATTCCAGCTAAGCTACTTCCCATTGCCAAACCATCGTGTTGTTGGTACAGTTTGTTGTTGAAGCTAAAGTAATTATGTTCAAGAATAAGAGAAAGTATTTCTATCAGTTCACAGATCTCTGCAATACTAATTTTCTTATATTGAAGCAGATTGTTTCTTATAATGTTAACAGTTTCTTTGACAGGGATGTTCGTGTATAGGTTGACTATGTATAGTGATGCTAATTTAGCTGTTGTTGGAAAGTGGATTAAGTTTATGAGTTCATGTGCGTTATGTATGGTGTAGCTATTTTCAAATGTATAGTATTAGGTAATGAGGTCTTTTAGTTTACGGCTTATCAAGTATGTGGGGCTGTTTCTTAATTAACAATCGGGAGTAGGACAATTTTCTTTATGTACCTTTGGATGTGCACGTAGTTTTGGTGCTGAGAGATTCATTGATATGCGGTTTTAATGAACAAATATGAAATATGTAACTGCATTGAAATAACAAAACCGTTCGAAAAACAACGACGAGTATACTACGTTAATCTTGAGATTCGCCTCTGAAACGGAAACAGTTACCTGCAGCACCTTGTCAGCCAACGTTGGGAATAGGTCTCACGAAATTATTATTTGTCAAATTACCGAAATGTTTGAATGACAATAGCTTTTTTCCCGGAGAACATGTTGTGACAAACATGTGTCAGCACATATTTTGAAAATATCTGAGGATTACTTACATTTAACCTGAATATTCTCATGTAATACGTAAGACACTTTGAGGAGAAAAGTCTCTGTTGTTTTTGTATATTAAGTGTCTAAGAATAAATTTGTCACTTTTTCTTGATCCAGGCACCCTTAAATGTAATGTGTTTACTGCACATTTTTGTTTGAAACAACGTTTTTTCCTGCTGGAACCTACAAAATAATGAGAGGAATGCTAGATCAGAGAGGTAAACGTAAGAACAGTTACTTTTTATGCATTTTATGAATATATTTTATTTAGTTATTTTCCAGAGAGCAACGAGTTATAACTCTTTAAGTAGAAAAATAATTGTTTATATCATGTAGCTTATGTGTGTAAGCCTAACGTGTACAAATGAAGTTAAATCAAATTCGTATAAATTTCAATTAGGGAGCTAGCCACATTCAAAACTTCAGGAGCGGATGAAACGCGCTTTCCATAACTGGCTGTGTTCCGATGGGGGCTGTGATGTAGGAATATTCATGTAAGTGAGTTGCTCAAACGGATGTCCATTTTCCGAGTGCAAGTCTGAATGCGCATTTATGAATGCGCATTCTAAATGACATGCGGACGAGATGTGAGGTTTTTGGTGCCGCGCAGCGATAAGCTCCCTCGATGTGCTGTCTGAATTCATATGAGGCTAAGGTTTCGATGTTGTTTCGATATTATAAAGACGATTCCTTAGATCTGCTTGCATGAAGAAATCTGTTGGTGTTAGATCAGGCGGCGATGTGGGATATTTCCGAGCACAGGCATCCAGATTCAGATTTTTCACAGCATTTTTGTATAACGCAAATCTATAGCTGAAATCGTTTCCATTCCGTTCCTGTGTCAGTGACAGGCTGTAGGGATGAATTTGTGACAGTGTACTATTTGCCAGGCTGTGGTAAAGGTGATACCAACTTCTCGTAAGCTAACATGATAACAGCGGTGTATTACAGTTATAGCAAATATCGTGGGGATTAAGAAACCGCTTCAGCTCTATGCTACCTTTCTATTATCAGGTGACAACCAGTTTCGTGGCACTGAAAACCACATCCTCAGGCGACGTGTAACTAAGTCGAAAGAACTAAGTAGCCCGGGACATGGAACCCAACATTCGGTGTCAGACCAAACTAATAAACTTATAAATGGCGTTACGTCGCCTGAGGATGTGGTTTTCAGTCCCACGAAACTGGTTCCGATCTAATAATAAAAAGATTAAACACAGCTGAAGGGGGATTCGTAGTCCACAAATGTGGTTGCCCATTCTACAAGGTTTTCCGCTAGAACAAACGCGTCTATATTCTTGCTTCTTGCTGGTCTTCGTGTATTACCACCGGGCCATTGAAACCAATCGTTCCTCCGAGTCGTTGTTCAGCACCAAAGAACGCTATGGTAAATGGACGTTTTGAAGAGGATGATACCAAGGCGTAAGCCATGTGTACTAAATTGGCATCGCCTCAGCATTCGCCGAGCATCGGTAACGTATCACGCACTGTTTAGAGATGTGCACGATGTTTATTACACGTCAGTTTCCATGGATGACCGAACCTCGTTTGTTTGTGAATTCGCACCTGCCTTGTATGCATCCATTGTCTAGCAAACGTCGGTTCTAAAGTACTTACCTTAAGGGGACCATACCGTGGTTCAGGTCGAAAAAAATCGATTTTCGGTTTTCATTCGATTTCGATAGTACTCTGAAAAGGATTTTGGTGAAAATTTTTTTTCGAGCATTGAAAGAGCATTTTCTTACCGCATGTATTTATGTGCCCTGCCCATTTTTCTGTCACCCACTTTTCTGCATATATTTTATATCTTTATGTCCCCTACATTGCACGTTAGGAACTTTTTTTTACTCCCGAGTGTGTTGGCTATCCTTGGAATTCAACGGTTTGTATTCGTTTGTTTCTGCTGTTTGTAAACAACACGCTTTCAAACACGCTGTTACTTTTGTTTAAGTGTGAGTGCGAGTAGTTGTTACAGAAAACTTGCAGGTATACTATGGGCAGGCAATTAGGAGAAATAAAGAAAATCAGGAGGCAATGAAGAGAGATGTTTGGGCCATATTCCTCCATAAGTCCTCTACTGATGATAAGCCATGTCATGGATTGTGTCCATCAGAAGAAAATTCGTGGTACAAATACAATAGGGCTCAGGCAACTGGAGAATCTTATTCTCACCAGCATTCTCTTCTTGCTGCAGTTATTACAGCAATTAAACCTATTTTCAGAGACTTGGCTCATCCTGACCTTCTAAGGAAATGTCTGCATGGGCAGACACAGAACTCAAATTAATGTTTCAGCAGCATAATTTGGAGCCGCCTTCCCAAAACTATATTTGTAGGCATGCATATAATGAAACTAGGAGTTCAAGATGCTGTTATTACATTCAGTTGTGGTAATATTTGGAAGCTGGTGAAAATATGATTACTGGGCTGCAACATTGCGATAAAATGAGAATAGCCGATGCAGACAGGTCTGCATCTAATGTGGTCAAGAAACCAAGGCAAACACCCAGGAAGGTGGAAAAGAAGCTGGAAGACCTGCTAGAAGCCAAAGAAGAGCCGTCACATGCAGCAGGACAGTTTTAATTATCTGTAAGTAACAAATTTCAGATGTTTTTTCTTTAAAGTCAATTTCCCGCAAACTAATATTTTCTGTACATATGCCCCATTATATCAGAAACTGTCGTAGATAAATGAATGAAATTTTCAGAGACTCTGAGATACAGAAAAAGCCACCTCTGGTACTACATTCGTTAATATTCCCCCATTAGGAAGTACACAAAAAAATATTTTCTGCAGAAAAAACTTAATGTTTTTGTTTATAAATTTAAAAAAGTATTTTTTTAGAAGTATATAATGGATAAAGTAGATTTTAGTACAGTTGACTCCATTAGCATCATGTAACAATAAAAATACAAAGAACCTGCATCATATAATTTTTTCAGAAATGGGTCAAATACTTGCCTAAATTAACATGGGTTAGATACGCAGGGTGTGATCCCCTTAAGAGGTATAAGCTCCTGTTCAGTTGAACTGATGTGTTTCACAGTAGCGAAATCGAAAAACTGCTCATAGCTCTTGAGGTAAACACTTTAGAGTCCAAGTTTAGCCATAATTGTTTTTCTCTTTTTTGGTCCATAATACCACCTTCATCAAAGATTATCAAGTGCTCATAGGTCTTAAGGTATGGATTTTAGCCCACATTTTCGAAGGAAAGTTCTGTTATATTCCTGAATACGTACCACTCCTCCTGGAACACCTTGTAGAACCAATCATCAGTTAGCTTCATATCTGTGGTGAGTCACAGCTCCTCCATGGTAGATCTTGGATCGGGTAAGCCACTATTTGCAAGCAGCCTGCAGCTCTAGCCGAGGGATATCGCTACCGTGCAGGTGACGAAACTCAGGGTGTTTCAAAAAGTTATAATAACATATCAAATAAAAAAGCGACTCAAACAGTTTTCCTGACAAGTATTCAATGTGAGCACCAGTCGTCACACACAGAGTCGATAGGCGAGTTCTTCCTAAATATTGACCAGTGTGTTTCGAGTAATTGTTGCAACAAGGCTGTTGCTAATGTCGGGTGAATCAGCTATTAGCAGAGGAACATACACATGAGTCGTTATGAACCCCCAAAGGTAAACACCACATGACGTCAGATCATGCGTGAGCGTGGAGGTCGTGCAAAACCAGCTCTGCCATCCAGGCACTTGCGGCCAATCCAGCGGTCAGGTACGACGTCGTTTAACCAGTCGCGTAATGAGTTATGCCAGCGTGGCCGCACACCATCTTGCTGCCAAATAAAGTTACGTGATACAGCTTCTTCCAATTAAGGAACGACACGTAGTCCTACCGCATCAGTTACTAAGGTTGTTTCAGCGATAAATAAAGGCCCATAAACTTTCCACACGAACAAACATATAATTTAGGGGAGTCTCGGTGCAACTGTATCATCTCGTGGGAACCGCTGATGTCCAGAAGCGCGCATTGTGCGTTTTCCTTCAAATTTCCACGTAGGTGGAACGTCGACCCTGAAATTCTTAATCGTGATGCAGCAAGAAGTCTTTTGCAAAGTTGGCACGAAAGTCGTAGTCTGTAGGCTTTAGAGTTTGTAACAACTGAAAACGACAATGACGTAGTTGTAAGCGTCTGCTTGAAGGTCTCCACACAGATGTCACTGGAAATTCACGACTAAGCTTTCGAAATGATTTCTTGAGACCACGATTCTCACTTGTTCAACAGGTTCGTCAGTCACTATTGGTCGGTACATTTTCTTCCCTTTGCGCACTGCTATACAAACAAAACTGTTTGAGTTGGTCTTTCATTTGATATATTACTTAAAATTGTAAGTTGAATGAAAGAAGAAATGCTACATAGGTTTACAGGCTGGATATACCTTCTAAAACGCTCTGTATTACGAACGCTACTGTAAAATTTAGTGCAACATTCGCCATGTACCAAATGAAACAAAACTTTGTACATTTTCATATGTCATTAGCTAATGGCAGTGTACAATGCAGCCTGATACATTTCATACTTTTAGAGAAAGAAAAAATCACTAAAACGCAGAATTTAAAGCTAATATCAAGAAATAACTTCTTGTCAAGTCCATAAGTGCTAGCTAACCATTCTTAAAGATGTTTGACGGTATATCTAGCTTTGCAGTAACTAGGGAAATCAGTTTTCTGTAAGGTATTTGATTTTACGCAATAGTGTTTATTTTTCATTGACCCTGAATATCATGGTTGTGCTGGCTTAAGCTGGCGCCAGAACACCATGTGGCATACAGGTTGCGAGAATATGGACAGAGGCCAAAACAGATTTGCAGGAAACGCGCTGCCAATGATCTCTAGGCCGCCAGTATTTAGGATCACCACCACGGATCGGAGGGCCAGCTAGTTCGAGCCTGTTACATTGAGTTAGTTCGAGTCTGTACGCCGCTTGAGTTCCACCGTGTCACCGAGATGGAGCCGTAGTCCCAGCCTCCAGATTTATTTACCCATATTCAAGAATTCATCTATGGTATAGAAGGAGTTGTCAAGGAGGTATGGTTTCAATTTGTTTTTGAAACTATTACTGCTGTCTGTCACATTTTATTTCATCTGGTAATTTATCATAAAGTTTTATAGCAGCATACTTTACCCCTTTCTGTGCTAAAGATAGGTTAAGTAAAAGATAGTGTAAGTCTTTCTTTTTTCTGGTATTGTAATCATGAAAGTCGCTGTTGATTTTAAACTGGTCCATGCTGTTGGGAAATAATTTCATTACTGAGTAAATGTATTGTGAAGCAGCTGTAATAATTCCTAACCTTTTAAACAGATGCCTACAAGATGTGCGAGTCTGAACTCCACACATTATTCTAACTACTTTGTTTTGAGCAGTGAATACCTTTTGCCTATGTGTTGTGTTTCCCCAGGATATTGTTCCGTATGACAGAGAGTGGAAGTATGCAAAGTATGTTAGCATACTAATTTCTACATCCTCAAAATTGGCAATTATTCTGATTGCAAAAGTTGCTGAACCTAGTCGCTTTAGGAGATCCAAAATAAGACTTTTCCAATTAAGATTCTCATATGTACACCCAAAAACTTAGTATGCTCTCACACATGGCTCTGAGCACTATTGGACTTAACATCTATGGTCATCAGTCCCCTAGAACTTAGAACTACGTAAACCTAACGACATCACACAACACCCAGTCATCACAAGGCAGAGAAAATCCCTGACCCCGCCGGGAATCGAACCCGGGAACCCGGGCGGGGGAAGCGAGAACGCTACCGCACGAAAACGAGCTGCGGACATTAGTATGCTCTACCCTGGCCACTGACTTCTTTTGATGTGTTACGTTTATCGAAGGAATTCTACTTTTTGCAGCAGAAAATTTGATGTACTGTGTTTTTTAAAAGTTCAGAGCAAGCTCATTCGCAGAAAACCAATTAATGACTTTTCCAAAGACCTTATTTGTATCACTTTCTATCGGACTTTCTTTTACTGGATTAATAATTATGCTTGTATCATCAGCAAAGAATGTCAATTCAGCATCTTGTTTCACATAAAAAGGGAGTTCATTCACATATATCAAGAAAAGGAGGGGACCCATGATCAAACCTTGTGGAACACCTAATGTAATTTCACCCCGTTTCAGGGATATATATATGAAAGCTTATACCACAGCATACGGAAGCTGAAGTTAAGTAACTCTTTGTTTACGGATAAAAAAATCCAGTTATTAAATGCGTGTAGTTTGTGTTATAGAACGAGGTTTCCGGCCACCAACTAACATCCTCTCCTTGCTTCCCATGGTACAACCCTACAGAGACAACGAGAAGACAGAAAAGACGGCGACGTGAATTTAAAAATCGCCAATCGGCGACGAGAATCGTTTAGCGAAGAAGAATTTGATTGATCCCTTTGTGTTTCAGACCGCAGGGATTATCATATTCGAGTATCTACAAATTATTTGTTGTGTGTTCTTGCATGTATTCCAGGAGGGGAGCCGCAGAACTAGTCAAATTTCTCTTTTCAGAGATTTTTTGTTTTTTGCTGCAACGTATTTGTGTGAACCATGGCTACTCCACCCCCTGCCCCCGCGCCTCAGCCGCTGACGGCCAATGTAATATATCTAACACAGGCTTTTCAGTTTCGGAACCAACAAATTGCGGCCTTGCTAACGACAGTACAGCGACTTCCGGCTGCAAAAGCCGCGTCGGTCACGTGACAACAACAACCGACCGACCGACCAGCCTCCCCAAGCGCTGCCG
The DNA here is from genome assembly GCF_021461385.2 of Schistocerca piceifrons. NCBI lineage: Eukaryota > Metazoa > Arthropoda > Insecta > Orthoptera > Acrididae > Schistocerca > Schistocerca piceifrons. Next base: position 117,859,756 of record NC_060138.1, read on the forward strand.
ACCAGCATACGAACTTTTCGGCAATGTAACGACTCAGAAGAGGAATGGTTCACATACCTGACACAGTTCCAAGCTCGTTGTGCAGATCATCCAGTTCAAGGTACTGTGAAGCTACAATACGTTCTTTGCTAGGGGGGGGGGGAGGAGGGGAGCAGGGCTCAGGTTAATACAAAAACTATTCCCAACTGCGTTTGCCGACGAACACAGTTGTGACGAAGTAATCGCTGCATTAACTTAGTACTGTGACCAGCAAGTTCGAGGAGCTGAACCACGTACCAGTTTTTTCGTTTGCAGAAAAACCCGGAACAAACGTACCGTCAGTGGTGCACAGAATTAACGGACGTGACTAGTAAGTGTAAATTTAGGTGTTGTTGTGGCAACTTTTACAGTGACTTAATGATTAGAAAAAAATGGTTCAAATGGCTCTGAGCACTATGGGATTTAACTGCTGAGGTCATCAGTCCCCTAGAACTTAGAACGACTTAAACCTAACTAACCTAAGGACGTGGAACACATCCATGCCCGAGACAGGATTCGAACCTGCGACCGTAGCAATCGCGCGGTTCCAGACTGAAGCGCCTACAACCGCTTGGCCACCACGGCCGACTTAATGATTAGAAATGATATTACATTCAGTGTCCCCGATAGTAGAATAAGGGAGTAGATCGTAAAGTACTCTGATTCATCGCTTCCTCAAGTGTTGCAAATCATAGAGCAATATGATTCGGGTTCCATAGCGGACGATAAATTTGACCAGGCCCCTATTTGTCGGGTCGAGTCGCCCCTTGCTCGTGACCGGCCCAAGCAGCCACATCAACAAGCGCGTACACAGCCGCAAGAACAGCCACGTAGACAGGTAAACAGGCCTGTGAATTTAGTGAAATGTTGCACTAGATGTTTTGCTCGCCATAAAAGAAGGGATTGACCATCACGTAACGCAATGTCTTACACGTGTGGAAAACAAGGCTATGTCCAAGCAGTTTGTTTGCAACGGCACAAAAACGCCAATTTGCCCGCTTCCAGAAAAAAATATGCTGGTGCACATGCAGTGAACGTTATGTTTTCCAAATCTGCAACAAGTTCTGCCAAAAATAAGATTAAGGTTGTGCATCATTCTCACCCAAGTGTTGTGCAAAGACGTTCTAACAAACTATTTGTCTCTTCACGAATTACTGGCCGTCGTGTGAATTTTCAGTTAGACACAGGTGTATCAGTCACTTTGCTTAATCGTGCCACATACAAACAGTTAGGCTCACCACGCCTTTCTAAATCTAGCAAGCACCTCACTGCTTACAATGGACAGGAAATTCCAGTGCTTGGACAGTGTAGTTTGCCTGTCACTTACAAATCTCACACTAGGACAGTGAATTTTAATATGTTCAAATCAAGTGACAGTGAGAACACTTTCGTTTTAGATTTGTTTGGCCTTAGAATCCTCGACAATGCACTGTCGGTCTCTACATTTGCTCCAAAAGACAATGTAGATAGCTTGCTTAAAGAGTTTCCTGAACTATTTTCAGAAGGGATGAGAAAAGCTAATAATTTTGTAGCGCATGTGACGTTGAAAGTCAATGAACAGCCTAAGTTTTTTGGGCCCGCCCCGTTCCAGTTGCTTTAAGAGACAAAGTAGCCAGTGAACTGAAAGAATTGAAAGATAATGGTGTAATTGTTCGCATTCAAGCCATTCAATGACAAAGTCCACTTGTTTTGTTGCCCTTGCCTTCTGGTCGTATCGGCATTTGTGTTGACTTCAAGTCTACAGTCAACTTACAGAAAGTAGTTGATACTTGTCCGTTACCTCGCCCCGAGGAACTCATGGACAGATTTGGTGAAGGACGTTACTTTTGTAACAGATTTGCGTAATGCCTATTTGGAAATTCCATTGCGTGAAGAATCGCAGAGAGAATTTTTCGTAAATACACAATTAGGATTGTTCAAGTATTTTCGTTTGTCCTTAAAAATGGCTCTGAGCACTATGGGACTTAACATCGGAGGTCATCAGTCCCCTAGAACTTAGAACTACTAAAACATAACTAACCTAAGGACATCACACACATCCATGCCCGAAGCAGGATTCGAACCTGCGACCGTAGCGGTCGCGCGGTTCCAGACTGAAGCGCCTAGAACCGCTCGGCCACACCGTCGGCTGTTTGTCCTTCGGCAGTGCTTCGGCACTCGCCATTTTTCGGCGTTACTTGGGACAGCTGACTGCAAAAGGGCCATTTTGTTGAAACTATATTGGCGATATTGTTGTCTCAGGTAGTACACCAGAGGAACACATTCAAAATTTGCGTAATCTTTTTCAAGTGTTGTCAGAATCAGGAAGTGTCGTCTCTAAATGTGTGACTTTTTTCAAACTGAACTACAGTTCTTAGGTCATGTGATAAACAGTAAGGGTGTGCATCCTCTCCAGTCCCATTTGCTTGCAATCCGTGACCTGCATGTCCCTCGCAATGTGTCTGAACTGTAGTCAGTACTAGGCAAGATGACGTACAACATGCTGTTCATACCGAATGCTGCTCACATCGCGGCTCCATTGTATCGCTTGCGTCGAAAAAATGTTCCTCTTTTGTGGACTAAAGATTGTCAAATATTGTTTGCTTAGTGACAGATGTATAGTGCATTTTGACCTTCCAAGCCGGTAGCTTTACAAGGCTGCGCTTTTTCCTACGCAATCGGCGCTGTGCTTTCGCACAGAATTGGTGCACAAGACAGACCTATTACTTTTGCTTCAAAGTTGCTCACTCAGATAAGTGCGATTATTCTCAAATTGCAAAAGAGGCTCATGCTATGTATGGTGTAACAAAATTCCATCAGTATTTGTTCGGAAAACTAATCCGCTCCGCCACAGACATTCTCAGCTTGGCCTAAGACTCAATCGCCATGGCAACGAGCGCACGTTGACTTTGCAGGACCATTTTGGAGCGTAGTGGCAGACTCTTTTAGCAAGTTTTCTTTTGCGGTGCCTATGAACTCTTCCAAATTAAGTAGCAACGTTCAAGCGTTGTCTTCCATATTTTACATCGAAGGCTTGCCAGAAGTACTTGAGTCGGACAATGGACCACGGTTCACTTCACGTGATTTTGAACAGTTTTGTTGGCGAAATGGCATTCGTCATCTAACAAGTGCTCCGTTTGACCCGCAGTCCAACCGAGAAGCAGATCGCTCCGTACGCACTTTTACGCAACAGATGGCTAAGTTTCGCACCACCCACACACGGGAACAGCCTCCTATCGCTCCCACCTACGAGACAGACCATCACTGCGGAACTTCTACATGGCCGCCGCCATCGGTCACCGCTACACTTGCTATACCTACGGCAGCTTCCGGCATCGCCAGTGGTCAGCAAGTATCGCTTTGTGTCTCACGATCTTGTGGGTGCTGGGTGCTGGAAAAGAGGCGTGATCCAGGAACGTGTTCGCTTACATGTATTGCGTTGGAGGTCCCGATGGTTTACAGCGACGCCACCAGAACCAAATTCTCGCATGTCGTTTGCCCGAAGATTCTACTGCTTTTCATTCCCCGGATCACGGAATCACGGGACCGCGCAGCCTTGGCAGCTGCCCGCTCGTGCCACCAGGGTATACCAGGTGGAGTGGATGGATGACGCACCCTCGCCACTGCCGTCCCCTCTCACCGTCCCCATGGAGCTAGACCAGCTATCGCCGTCTCCATCGCTCAGCACACACCGTCATGCTTACACGTGTGCCCTGGCAGCAGTTTTACGGAGGATGTTCCTGTTGCCTCGCAAGCCAGATGGCGGGTTGCGGTAGGGAGTCCGCCGTCCTCCACAATCACGGCTCCCGGCCTACCTCTTCGTCCGCCTTCCTGCCTACCACCCCGTTGTTGTTCACATCCTACCAACAAGACAACGGTGCTGCATTTCGGGAGGTATGAATGTGCTGGCGTAAGATGGACAGGGAAGATGCTGGGGAGTATTTAGGATCACCGCCGCGTACGGGAGAGCCAGTTCGAGCCTGTTACATCGAGTTAGTTCGATCCTGTACGCCGCTTGAGTTCCAGCGTGTCACAGAGACGGAGCCGCAGTTCCAGCCTCTAGCTTAGAATCAGGCAGCACATAGCGAAAATAATAGTGTTCATAGCGGACTTTGTACTTCAATAGCTGTGAGGCGAAATGAGGCTATGTAGGAGAGCTTGTACAACAGCACACTGAAGCTTAAGTACACTACTGGCCATTAAAATTGCTACACCAAGAAGAAGTGTAGATGATAAACGGGTATTCACTGAATAAATATATTATACTAGAACTGACATGTGATTACATTTTCACGCAATTTTTGTGCATAGATCCTGAGAAATCAGTACCCAGAACAACCACCTCTGGCCGTAATAACGGCCTTGATACGCCTGGGCATTGAGTCAAACAGGGCTTCCATGGCGTGTACAGGTACAGCTGCCCATGCAGCTTCAAGAAGATACCACAGTTCATCGAGAGTAACGACTGGCTTATTGTGACGAGCCAGTTGCTCGGCCACCATTGACCAGACGTTTTCAATTGGTGAGAGATCTGGAGAATGTGCTGGCCAGGGCAGCAGTGGAACATTTTCTGTATCCAGAAAGGCCCGTACAGGACCTGCAACATGCGGTCGTGCATTATCCTGCTGAAATGTAGGGTTTCGCAGGGATCGAATGAAGGGTAGAATGGTTCAAATGGCTCTGAGCACTATGGGACTTAACATCTGAGGTCATCAGTCCCCTAGAACTTAGAACTACTTAAACCTAACTAACCTAAGGACATCACACACATCCATGCCCGAGGCAGGATTCGAACCTGCGACCGTAGCGGTCGCGCGGTTCCAGACTGAAGCGCCCAGAACAGCTCGGCCACACTGGCCGGCGAATGAAGGGTAGAGCCACGGGTCGTAAGACATCTGAAATGAAACGTCCACTGTTCAAAGTGCCGTCAATGCGAACAAGACCGAGACGTGTAACCAATAGCACCCCATACCAACAAGCCGGCCGAAGTGGCCGTGCGGTTAAAGGCGCTGCAGTCTGGAACCGCAAGACCGCTACGGTCGCAGGTTCGAATCCTGCCTCGGGCATGGATGTTTGTGATGTCCTTAGGTTAGTTAGGTTTAACTAGTTCTAAGTTCTAGGGGACTAATGACCTCAGCAGTTGAGTCCCATAGTGCTCAGAGCCATTTGAACCATTTTTGAACCAACACGCCGGGTGATACGCCAGTATGACGATGACGAATACACGCTTCCAATGTGCGTTCACCGCCATGTCGCCAAACACGGATGCGACCATCATGATGCTGTAAACAGAACCTGGATTCATCCGAAAAAATGACGTTTTGCCATTCGTGCAGCCAGGTTCGTCGTTAGTACACCATGGCAGGCGCTCCTGTCTGTGATGCAGTTTCAATGGTAACCGCAGCCATGGTCTCCGAGCTAATAGTCCATGCTGCTGCAAACGTCGTCGCACTGTTCGTGCAGATGATTGTTGTCTTGCAAACGTCCCCATCTGTTGGCTCAGGGAACGAGACGTGGGTGCACGATCCGTTACAGCCATGCGGATAAGATGCCTGTCATCTAGTGATACGAGGCCGCTGGGATCCAGCATGGCGTTCCGTATTACCCTCCTGAACCCACCGATTCCATATTCTGCTAACAGTCATTGGATCTCGACCAACGCGAGCAGCAATGTCTCGATACGATAAACCGCAATCGCGATAGGCTACAATCCGACCTTTATCAAAGTCGGAAACGTGATGGTACGCATTTCTCCTCCTTACACGAGGCCTCACAACGACGTTTCACTCGGAAACGCCTGTCAACTGCTGTTTTTGTATGAGAAATCGGTTGGAAACTTTCGTCACGTCAGCACGTTGTAGGTGTCGCCACCGGCGCCAACCTTGTGTGAATGCTCTGAAAAGCTAATCATTTGCATATCACAGCATCTTCTTCTGTCGGTTAAATTTCGTGTCTGTAACACGTCGTCTTCGTGGTGTAGCAATTTTAATGGTCAGTAGTGTAGCTCTTTCTGTAAGAATAAAGAATCTAATTCCTAATTGCGTGCAGTTTGCGTTATAGAACGAGGATTTCGGCCACCAACCAACATCCTCGCATTGCTTCCCATGGTACAGATGTACAGAGACAACGAGACTACATAAAAGCGGCTAGCGAAGATTCAACAATGGTATTAATGCCAATTGCATTGGTTTTCTTATTGACTAGATAAGTCATAAGCTTTATGTATTGTGAATAACTGCGTGAATGACGAGAGGGTGAGTGAATCATATTCAACAGGGAAATTTTTGAGTTTTGTTATGGCAATTTATGGTATTGCGGAAACGAGAAACATACTCCCATAGTTCAGTTACATAAAAAAGCGATTAATCTGCTATTATCGTGTTTTACGAAACTACTTGTTTAGTAAACTGACGTAAAGAAATGTTGATAATGTGATTGGTGCAAGGCAGAAGACGAGGGATAGGACTGAAATTGCAAGCTATGGTTGGGCGTTCTGGAATTCTTGGACATTATGGTGATCGGACGCGTTGGCACTGAGCTCTGAACAGATGTTTTAGTTTAGAGCGACCGTGGTCTTAAGAATGTCGGAAAGCTGTAACAGATGAACAGTTGAGACGAATGTGTAAATTCCGGATTTTCTATGTAGTGAATATCTTAAATGTGATGGGACACTGTACAAGGCGTAACCTAGAACTAATACAGGAAACAATATGTAAATGCCAGAGCCACAACACATTACAGTGCCTAATACTGTGTAGGAAAACCGTTGGCATTCAAAACAGCTTCCAGTCGTCTCGGAATGGATAAATACATTTGCTATATTGTTTTCAAGTGAATCTTGTACCATTCTTCCTTTAATTTACTGACCAGTGAGCTGTGTTACTGCTCACGTTATGTGCTAGAGAAACCAAAACTGCAATTTCACCACAGCTACTCAAAGGAGATACGAAGCTAGGTATCCTTGCAGATGGACAAACTTGTGGCTGGTACAGAATTTTAATTTCAACTAAAGAACAAATTTCGTTATTACAGAATTACAGAATCAGGATAAAAATATAAAAATTTAATTCGGACCTGACTTTAATCGTCTGCCCCTTTTTAAAAAAGAAATACAAATGGAATTACCAAAGATCAAGTTATTAAATTTCGGACGCTTGTCCTTCAGAAAACTTAGAAAAACTACGTGATTGGGTCAGTACTTTAATGATAATAATTCACAGACAGTCACCACCATAAGAACACTATTAAGTTCATTGTTTACATAACCAAAATTTACACAACACTAATGATTCACCTTGAGTTACTTATGAAAAGATCTCGTCCGTCCCGGCGGACAGGCCGGATGTTTAACTAAAGGATGGAAGCGCGGCTTATGCACGGTGGTACTCGGAACAAACGAGTAGAAAGCAACCGCCAAGCAATTTCGAAGATGATCAGGCTGCAAGCCAGAGCAGAACACACGCCGAACACACACACGATCTCAGCCTGCCCGCCAAGGCGACAAAGCCCATCTGCCCCACATACAAGACCATTTCTGTAACAGCAAATGATTCACCTGGCAGACAAATTCAACTCGTGATATACCTTTTTCAAAACCATGCAAGCCTTACTAACTACGTGACTATCTGTAACTTAAGTGAAAACCAAACTGAGACATTTACCGAATAAAAGAACAATTAAATTTACACTGACTTAAGAATAGCTCTGCCCTTCATATTAAAAAGAAAGTCTAAAATCAAAACTGGGCGAAGAACACACTAACTAACATACTACATCAAATTAATGCTGCAAGGAATCCTTAAATCAAGCAGTAAGCTCTATTCCCTTTGGCATTTGCCGAAATAATTAGACTCTGCTTAGCGGAAACAACACTTCGAAGTCTTAGTCTTCGCAAATTCCGTATAAGACTCTCTTATTCAGATCCATCCTTAACTGATCTCCAGTAGCTACAACATGCCACTATAAGTTACACATATCTTCACAGGTCAACAGCAGAATATGAATCGTACGTAACTTTATGCTTCCAGTTACGCGATGAGAAGATGTCCAGCATGAGATGACGCACTCGACACCGTTTCGCACGCAAACGCGTCGGGTAATCAGCACGGTACACCCGGCGCGCGGCAAAACGGCGAGGACGGCGAGGCCCAGGCACAGCGAATGAAGACGAGGGCCTGCCTTCAGAACATGTCGCCTCGCTGAACGCCAAACGGAGGGAGACCCCGGCCACACGTGAACTTGGAAAGGCGGAACAATCAGAGATACAAGACCAGACGAGTGTCGATATCAACGACGCAAGTGGAGCATAATTAGCGCCAGTCCCCACGGCTCAGCTAGAGCAGGTGATGATGATGGAGGTGGCTGCCGATCACGCAGCCTTCTCTACGAAGTAGATAACCAAATCTCAGTGGTGACTACGGTGACTGGAGAGATGCGACAATTCATCCCAGTGCTCACAAAACCAGTCCTAGACGGTGCGAGTTGCGAGAACAGCGACCTTGCCGTCTTCGAAGACAGCGTCACCATTTGGGTACAAACATTTTACCATGGGATCCATCTTATCACACAGCCTTTGGCAGTAATTCGATCTTGCAGAGGAAACGTGGCGCCCATGGAATACCACAATGTGACTGCCAAAATCATCAGTGAGCATCTGCCATGTTTCAGTCTTGGAACGTAAGGTCGGCCAGAACTTGGAAATAGTATGAAACAAGGCCCATACGACCAAGTGACTTTGTTCCATAGACCCATAGCCCAGGTTGCATGGCTTCAGCATTACGTTTTCCTGTTACTCGCATTTGCATCACTGATGAGTGGTTTTGGAATTCGAACACGCCCTACAGTTCCGTGGTTATTTAACACCATCGGTGTTGCTCTGACGCTGACAATGTTCGCGAGTGGTCTCACACAGTCCACTCACAACAACAAAGAACACTGTTCTGAACATGACTGACGCTTGCAACATACTGAGGACATTGCACAGGCATCGTTCATGGACAAATACGACAGCGCAACATGCCGACTTGGATAGCATCAGCATTTATATTCAAGCACGCAATTCTCGCTGCGTTTCCATATTCTTGTCGACCCCGTCTACTTCAAAGTGAACAATTTGTGGAGTACTCAGCGAGCATTCTACCCACAGACAATCCGTGTGCTTTTTACCAAGCAAGGGGTTAAGATGGATACCATAAGTTGGCTACTGAGAGTGATAAGTAATAGTGCTTACGTGTGAATAGTGTACTCCGAACTACAAGCTATGACGAACTTGGCAGTTGAAAGTGTATACAAGGAATGACGAATTTTCTTTAAATGACTTTCTCTCCTAACGACTGAGCAAAAGACGGAAATAGAAAGGAAAAAAGAAAAGAATAAAAAGAGAAAAGAATAAAAGGGAATGTGTTATGCAGTAATTTTGTGAATGCCACAAACCACACCGCCTCACCAATATGTAAAACTGTCGTAACGAAACACATCGCAAATTCTTAGTTTATTGATTTTATTTTAATTTTGTTTCAAGAAGTGAATACAGACAACAAAACGTACGTACATACATGTGATGCTTATGAAGGTGACGGGGGAATAAACAATTTTTGTTAATAATTTTACATATTTTTGAGATGTGACAGCGACTTATTATAAATTATAAATTATCAGTTAATGAAAAGTCAACATCGCAATAATCATTAAAAATTGATCACCGGTTTCGACCTTCATGCTGGCTATCTTCAGATATGACGCACCTTCTGGCTGCAGCCGGCGGTGCATGGAACAGTTGCGTGGACAATAAAGTCTGTGATATTACGCATCTGTTCCGTCTAGTGCTGTCTGCAGACACTTTTTTTTCTTTGTCATCAGTCTTCTGACTGCTTTGATGCGGTCCGCCACGAATCCCTCTCCTGTGCTAACCTCTTCATCTCAGAGTAGCACTTGCAACCTACATCCTCAATTATTTGCGGGATGTATTCCATTCTCTGTCTTCCTCTACAGTTCTTGCACTCTACAACTCTCTCAGTACCATGGAAGTCATTCCCTCATGTCTTAACAGATGTCCTCTGTCCCTTCTCCTTATCAGTGTTTTCCACATATTCCATTCCTCCGATTCTGTGCAGAGCCTCCTCATTCCTTACCTTATCAGTCCACCTGCTTTGCAACATTCGTCTGTGGCACCACATCTCAAATGCTTCGATTCTCTTCTGTTCCAGTTTTCCCACAGTCAATGTTTCACTACCATACAATTCTGTACTCCAGACTTACATTCTCACAAATTTCTTCCTCAAATTAAGGCCTATGTTCTGTACAAGTAGACTTCTCTTGGCCAGGAATGCCATTTTTGCCATTGCTAGTCTGCTTTGATGTCCTTCTTGCTCCGTCCGTCATTGGTTACTTCACTGCGTAGGTAACAGGATTCCCTATCTTCATCTGCTTCGTGACCATCAATCCTGATGTTAAGTTTCTCGCTGTTCTCATTTCTACTTCTTCCCATTACCTTCGTCCTTCTTCTGTTTACTCTCAACCCATACTGTGTACTCATTAGACTGTTGTTCATTACGTTCGGCAGATCATGTAATGCTTCTTCACTTTCACTCAGGATAGCAATGTCATCAGCGAATCGTATCAGTGATATCCTTTCACCTTCGCTTTTAATTCCACTCCTGACCCTTTCTTTTATTTCCATCATTGCTTCTTCGATGTACAGATTGGACAGTGGGGGCGAAAGGCTACATCCCTGTCTTACGCCATTTTTAATACCAGCAATCCGTTCTTGGTTGTCCACTCTTACTATTCCCTATTGGCCATTGTATATATTGTATATGACCCGTTTCTCCCTGTAGCTTACCCCTACTTTTTTTTCTTTTTCAGAATTTCGAATATCTTGCACCATTTTACATTGTCGAACGCTTTTTCCAGGTCGACCAATCCTATAAACGTGTCTAGATTTTTCTTTATTCTTGCTTCCATTTTTAACCGCAATGTCAGAATCGCCTCTATCGTGCTTATACCTTTCCTAAAGCCAAACTAATCGTCATCTAGCGCATCCTCAATTTTCTTTTCCATTCTTCTGTCTATTACTCTTGTAAGCAACTTGGATGCATTGAGCTCTTAGGCTGATTGTGCGGTAATTCTCTCACTTGTCAGTTCTTGCCGTCTTCGGAATTATATGGATGATGCTTTTCCGAAAGTCAGATGGTATCGCGCCAGAGTCATACTTCTACACACCAACGTGAACAGTCGTTTTGTTGCCACTTTTCTAAATGATTTTAGAGATTCTGATTGAATGTTATTTATGCCTACTGCTTTAATTGATCTGAAGTCCTCCAAAACCCTTTTAAATTCTGATTCTAATACCGGGTCTCCTATCTTTTCTAAATCGACTCCTGTTTCTTCTTCTATCACGTCAGACAAATCTTCTCCCTCATAGAGGCTTTCAATGTATTCTTTCCACCTATCCGCTCTCTCCTCTGCATTTAACAGTGAAATTCGCGTTGGACTCTTAATGTTATCTCCCTTGCTTTTAATATCGCCGAAGGTTGTTTTGACTTTCCTGTATGCTAAGTCTGTCCTTCCGACAATCATTTCTTTTTCGATGTCTTCACATTTTTCCTGCAGCCATTTCCTCTTAGCTTCCCTGCATTCCTATTTATTTCATTCCTCAGCGACTTGTGTTTCTCTATTGCTGAGTTTCCCTGAAGATTTTTGTACTCCCACCTTTCAACGATCAATTGAAGTATTTCTTCTGTTACTCATGGTTTTTTCGAAGTTACCTTCTTTGCACCTATGTGTTCCTTCCCAACTTCTGTTACGGCCCTTTTTAGAGATGTTGATCCCTCTTCAACTGTACTGCCTGCTGAGGTATTCCTTTTTGCTGTACCTATAGCTTTTGAGAACTTCAACCATATGTCGTCATTTCTTAGTAGTTCCGTATCCCGCTTCTTTGCGTATTGTTTCCTCCTGACTGATGTCTTGAACTTCAGCCTATTCTTCATCACTTCTGTATTGTGATCTGAGTCTATATCTGCTCCTGGGAACGCCTTACAATCCAGTATCTGATTTCGGAATCTCTGTCTGACCATGATGTAATCTAAACGAAATCTTCCCTTATCACCCAGCCTTTTCCGAGTATACCTCCTCCTCTTATGATTCTTGAACAGATCATTAGCTATTACTAACTCAATTTTGTTACAGAACTTAAATAGTCTTTCTCCTCTATCATTTCTTTTCCCAAGTCCATATTCTCCTGTAACCTTTTCTTCTACTCCTTCCCCTACAACTGCATTCCACTCACCCACGACTATTAGATTATCATATCCCTTTCCATGCTGTATTGGCAACGGCCTTGCCGCAGTGGATACACCGGTTCCCGTGAGATCACCGAAGTTAAGCGCTGTCGGGCGTGGCCAGCACTTGGATGGCTGACCATCCAGGCCGCCATACGCTGTTGCCATTTTTCGGGGTGCACTCAGCCTCGTGATGCCAATGGCGGAGCTACTCGACCGAATAGTAGCGGCTTCGGTCAAGAATTCCATCATAACGACCGGGAGAGCGGTGTGCTGACCCCACGCCCCTCCTATCCGCATCCTGCTATAACATTTTCTGCTGCTGTTGGTATTACCCAATACTAATCTGACCAGAAATCCTTTCCTTCTTTCCAATTCACATCACTGACCCCTCCTATATCCAGATTGAGCCTCTGCATTTCCCTTTTCAGATTTTCTAGTTTCCCTACCACGTTCAAGCTTCCGACTTTCCACGCCCCGACCCGTAGAACGTTATCCTTTCGTTTATTATTCACTCTTTTTCTCATGGTAACCTCCCCGTTGGCAGTCCCCTCCTGGAGATCCGAATGGGCGACTATTCAGGAATCTTTTGCCAATGGAGAGATCATCATGACACTTCTTTAATTACAGGCCACATGTCCTGTGGATACACGTTATGTGTCTTTAATGCAGTGGTTTCCATTGCCTTCTGCATCCTCATGCCGTTGATCACTGCTGATTCTTCCGCCTTTAGGGGCAATTTCCCACACCAAGGGCAAGAGAGTGCTCTGAACCTCTGTCCGCTCCTCCGCCCTCTTTGACAAGGCCGTTGGCAGAATGAGGGGTGACCTCTTATACTGGAAGTCTTTGGCCACCAATGCTGATTATTAATCAAAATTTAAGCAGTTTTTATAATGAATCAAAAACGCTACTCGTACACCACATGGTGCGGCAAACCTGAGGAAGGCCAGCATGAAGGACGAAACCAAACATCACTTTAAAGTAAAAGATTATTGAGAACTTGCCTGTTTTATCTGTTTACAAGTACTTGCTAATGTCCCTGACATGCCAGACTCACTGACGACTCCATACTCATGTAGAAGTCTAATTCTTCCTGAAACAGAATCTCCTTCAACTTTTGTTTCGTCATTACCCTCTGTATCTTCGGCAGTTTTCCTATCTTGCATGCCACGTACTGGCTAAAGACGCTGCATCCGTCAGTACACTTATTTTCGTCCTTTTGCAGTACTCTGGTGAGCAATTGGGAAGTGGCATTGTAGCTGTCTTCCTTTCCCCTCACCCGTGCACCATTCGATTTGATTTTGCCTGTGGAGGAGGCGATGTTGTATAAGGAAATGCAACTTCCTCTTCTTCATCAATCCTTCCCACTTCCAAAACATAAAGTCAAATTACTCTTTATCGGATCATAGGGACTGATAACAACAGACTTCTACGACCTGTTTGTTCTCCCCCACTTACGCCATTTTGAGGGAGCAATAATAGTGGGAGACATATCTCCATACAGTGCCCTCTTGCTAGTAGGAGCAAGTTTCACTATGTTACAAAGGGCTATGTAGCACTGTGCCACATGCTGCCGTTAACAGCTGCTATTTCTATATGTACGCAATTACTGAATATCGAGGAAGATGTTGAGGTGGACGTGTATTTAAGAACGCGACCATAAGTGGAATACTTCACAAAAAACTGAACTTACGAAAAGTTGAATGCGTGTGACAGATGCGCTGCTTTTCGTGGCAGATAATACTTTCCCATTACAGGAAAACTTTATGAAACCACACCCAAGTAGTCATTTTCAGGGTTGGATAGATATAATTTTCAACTGTCACTTGTCCACGGCTAGAATGGGTGAAGAGAAAACAATCAGCATTACGGCTTCAGTTTTTCGTGTCTTCCGAAAACCTGTGTTGTTACAACCTGAGAAGACACGAGCTGGCAGCCTTACTGCTGCTTGTCTCCATAATTTCTTAAGCCGAAACGCTGAAGCATGGAACCATTATACCCCGCAAGGAAACTTGGATTCGTGTGATTTACAAACAGGTGCGATGCCCTGGGCACATGGAGAAAAGATGTCTCTGCATTGATTTTTACTGCTCCCCAGAACTTACGACAGAAAGCCTCTAAATAAAAAAAATTCATGCCGGGTTTACAAATTACTTCTTAATCCTAGAAGCAACTGTAGTGCGGCAAAATACTATGGATGAATGTTACTGTAAAGTGTAAAATACAAATAAAGACAAGAAGCACAGCTTCTTGTAGCTCTGTGCACGGCGTCTGTAGTAATTTTTGGCACACGAACGTCATCGCGAAACCGGAGGAATGGAAAACCAAACAGGCGTGTACACAATGCCCACGCCACTGCCCAATCATTTGCCGACGTTTACTTTTCACTCCTCCTGTGGGTACTGATCGACGAGCTATGGAATTTTTTTCCTTCAGTGCAGCAAATGGTAGTGTCCCGAAACAACAGCAGTATTCTGCGTAACGGCTTATTATTGATTACTTTGCTTGTTGTCTGTACTTCAGACATTCCACCGGCACTGCTTTGCCTGATGCTACAACGCCAGTGCCATAGACTGCTACCTTGCCTACCAAATAATTTGCGAAAGAAGCTCAGCAGATATACACAAATACACAATACGAAATATAAACATAAGCCAGCGCCGCGTGGCGGAGATATGAAGTAGGTGGCCAGGAAGATGGTTCCCTTTGATCTGTACCGACGTTGCTACGGATATTTGTTTTTGTGTTCAGGAAAATTTTTGCAAAATGTTGCAAGCACCGGCACAAAGTAATAGCCGGAAACATGTTACCGAACTTATTTTCCTCTGCGTAGGCCCCATAGCCTCGACTGATTTGAAAACCGAAATGATCCCACGAGGCTGTGTTTTAAACTACGGTATTTGCACTATCCGTTTCACACACTGTCGGCTTTCAAGTACAACTGTAGCAACAGATGCGTGCACATTGTTGTCAAATAGTTAAAAAAATCACGTACCCTGCAATTTTGTATGCCGCACGGTCTTCAATGGTCATCTTCTAAATCATAGGGAGCATAACACGAATGGTGCACTCGAGCACAATACCATTACTGGGTCATCAAAGTGCCGCATCTAGTAGAATCTTCAGAGAAACAAGCATTGATCGTTTGCTACAAATCACACTTACGAAGGAAAGAAAAAAACAACACTGCTGTAATATTCTACAAAATTTAGTATTTATTTCACAAACAAGTTTTCGTCTGTTATACCATCAACAGATACAAATTTTGTTGGATCAAAGATTTTAAACTAGTAAACCTGCAGAGTATCTCCATTTCCAGAGATGAAAAATGTTAGGATTGGGAATAAAGGAAGACGGATTATTTCAGTCTAAATGAGATGTAAGATTATTTAACTAAGGAAAAAGTCTGTGACACATAACTAATGAACTATATACGAAGTACAACAGTTATTCATACAAGAAAATATATTGAGCAATAAACTCGGGTGATATTTGCAAACGTGTCGCTGTACAAAATAACTTTGCCTTAAACAGGTCTTAAATTACAAACTGATGAGCTATACTAGTGAGATTAAGCAGGTAAGTGAAGCAGGTGTGATATCAAAGTAAAATTTTGTAACACAACAAAAGAAATTACAGAAACTGAAGCAAAGGAAAATGGAATATGTGAGTAAGAGGGGTAATCTACAACATGGTCTGGATCGGATTATGAGTAGTATATTATGCAGTTGTGAAGTGATGAGTAAGGAAACTGTGTCTGGTCATTCAGTACTTAGCTTGGGCTGACGGATATATGTTTATTGAATGAAATGACAGTTTCAGAGACTTTACTGGTCTCATACAGGTATGATTTTATGTATATAGACTTAAGTGAAGAGTGAAAATTTGTACAAAGCTCAGTAATCGTAACCGAGTTTTCCGCACTTTTCTTACACTATTCTAGGTACAAATTTTCACTCTCTGTTTCAGTCTAAACGGTATATACATGAAAGATGTTTATTGATTTCAATCATTTCAAGATAGGTCATCTTTCTTCCCTTATGGATGTGATGTAGTGCTTCTCGTTTTATCTTCTAAATAAGGATTTTTTTAAGCAAGTGGTCTGCAGAAGTATGGTATCCTTTTCAAAGTTCCCAACTTCTTTGGTGTTCCTTCAGGTGGATGCATATGGCCCTGCCAGAGCGATCTATGTACAATTTGCCACAATTACAAGTAATTTTATGTATTCCACTCTTTGCCAAAGCTGGAGTGCTGTCTTTAGAAATGGGTAATAGTGTCTAACAGTATTGTGCACATAAAATGGTAATTTTACGTTTCTGGATTTAAACATCCTGACTACACCAACTGAGAATTTTCCTAAATAAAGAATTGTACACCATTTATTGCGTTCTTGAGGTTCTGAGTTGAAAATACGTTAAAGAAGAAGAGTACACATGTTGTTTCTGCATCTTATGCATTATGGTGTCCACGAAGGTAGGAGAGCAGCCTTTGTTTTGAGCTTTTTGTTTGATTGCATTTAATCCCATTTGAAAGTTGTCTTCACACTTGAGGATGGATATTAGGCGATAAGTCATTGCATAAATGGCACTATGTTTATGGGTCGTTGGCTGTTGAGAATTGGCAGATATTACAATATCTGTGGTGAATGGTTTTCTATAAAACTTGTCACTGATGCCTGTGGTTAGATATAAATAATTTATCGAATCGCTCCCAAATTCCATTGTGAATTTTGTAGTGTTGCGTTTAGAAATTAGTTCCTTATTTCCGTAGTATACAACTTCAAAAAATTTCGAAAGTGGGAATTTGTAAATCACGTAACTAATATTTCCGACTTAAAAGCGGCAAAGGAAGAACACAGAGTCGTGGGGAAAGCGTTATCCTCCACCACAAAAAGTTTCCGAAAAACACCTGAAATGAATGAAAATATACCTAGAATGTGAGTTAGGTGAAGACACCTTCACTAAACATCTCGTAGCCCATGAACTGGAAATACTTTACCTTCTTTCTAGTGCCCTACCTGCTAAAGAACAAGTATTAAACATTTTTAAAAAATGAAAATGTTATAGCAATCTGATCGACCAGGGATATGTTTTTGTCTTAATGAGTAGATGTGACTATGTTAACAAAGTGGAAGATTTTCTAAATTTCACCAGCTGTGCAAAACTATAACATTAGAGTCTGATGCCTACTTGCTCACCAACATGAATCCTATAGCTCTCAGATTTTATGGCCTCCCTAAGCTGCATAATGTCCCAGCCCATCCTGTGGTGTCTTTATTCTCAGCTGCACGTTAAAAATTAATCAGAGAGTTAAATGACCTTATCAAGATCAAAGCCAAGTATAAACCTAGCCATAGTGCTCTTAACTCAGTTGGTTCAGTGAAATTCAAAAGACATACAAATCCCCCCAAGTGATAATTTATTTTGATATTAGCAATGTACTCACTAATATACCTTATCAAGAATGCCTAAACATTCTCAAGACTTACTAGATAAATCAGGATTTAATCTCATTGTCACAGATGCCGTAAGATTAGATACAAAAACTTGCCTAACACAAAATTATTTGTGTTTGAATTGGAGGATATACAAATAGTCCTTTCTGAAATCTTTATGGACAATTTTGAAAAATAATTTTTGGAAAATAATCCACTTTCTTTCAATGTTTGATCCTGGTTTAAGAATGTTGATAATGTGATAATGTCTTGTGGTTATGGAAAAGTACTACCAGATAATTTCAAAAACTCCTTAAGCAACTGAGTTCTAAACACAACACTACAAAATTCACAATGGAGTTTGGGCACAACTCCATAAATTATTTATATCTAACCACACGCATCAGTTACCAGATTTAAAGGAAAATTTTCACCACAGTTATTGTAATTATATGCCAATTTTCAAGACCCAGTGATCCACCAACATGCTGCCTTTCAATTAATGATTAATCGTATAATATCCATCGCCATTTGTGATCTCCAAATGGAATTAAATGCAATCAAGAAAATAACATAGGACATGGCTACCATTTTACCTTGGACTCCATAATGCACAAAAAGGAGAAGCAAGAGGTGTACTCTTCTTCTGTCCTCCACCCACCATCTCGATAATGACGTACAATCCCTTATTTAGGAAAAGTTCACTAGATGTAGCCAGGAAGCTTAAATCCACGAACGTAAAAACATCATTTTATGTACACAACACTGTTAGCCAGTTTTTTCCCAATTCTAAAGACGGTACTCTAGCTCTGGAACAGAGTGGTATACATAAAATAATACGTAGTTGTGACAAATTCTATATAGATCAGTCTAGCATGGCAATATGCACCCGACTGAAGGAACATCACAGATGTTGCGAACTTAGAAAACGAGATTCTACTTCAGCAGACCACCTGCTTAAAGAAAGTTGTATATACAAGATAAAACATGAAGTATTAGCTCTCATCAATACAGGGAGAAAGATTAACCATCTTGAAATAACGGAAATTAATAAACATACATCCTTTAACCCTAGCTTAGTACTGAATGACCAAACACAGTCCCCTTACCTGCCACTTCTAACTGAAGATACTATTCGTAATAACATCCATGTCATTTTATAAATTACCCCATTTACTCACATGCCCCTTTTTCTTTGTTTCAGACACCACAATTTCTGTTGTTGTGTTAAAAAAGTTTACTTCGTGTGATGGCAGCTCCTTCGCTTACCTGCTTAATCTCACTAGTATATCTTATCTGCCTGTTATTTAGAACCTATTAAAGAGAAGACTGTTTTGTGGAGCCACACCTTTAGGACATGCCACCACCCAAGTCTATTATTCAATTTAATCTCGTCTATGAACAGCTGTTGTAATTTGTATATAGTTTATTAGTTAATGTGTCACATATTTTATCTTAGTTAAATACTCTTACATCGAATTTAGACTGAAATAACGTGTCCCCTTTTATTCCTAAACCTAACGTTAATATTTTTCTTCTCTAGAAATGGAGTTACTCTGTAGATGCAGTAGTTGAAAGTCTTTGATCCATTAAAATTCACTGCACTAAATACTTATCTTTGTATCTGTTGATGGTGTAAGAGCCGAAATCATGTTTATAAAATAAGTAACAAATTCTGTAGAATATTACACCAGTGTTGTGTGTGTTTCGATTCATAATCGATAAAATATTGTACAAAAATCAATCAATCTGTGCTGTATGCACATGTTCATATGACTGTCTGTTGTGCAACAATTAGCGAGAAAATTTTAACTCGAAAGCACTTTGTGTATCATGCACCTTATATTTTAGAAGACAGTTTAACACTGTGCTGCGCACAAACGTCCATGAAACCAGAATTTTAACTGACAACGCTGTGTCCACATCTGTTGTGATTTCCCTAAATCACTCCAGGCAAATGCCGGGATGGTTCCTCTGAAAGGGCACGGCAGACTTCCTTCCCCATCCTTCCCTAATCCGATGAGACCGATGACCACGCTGTCTGGTCTCCTTCCCCAAAACAACCAACCAATCCACATCTGTTGCTATAGACGCACATGAGAATGAACAGTGTCTGAAAACTAGTACTGCAAATATGCAAATAAAGTAATTAAATTACAGCCCGATTAAATCATGTGAATTCTACAGTATTGTATAGTTTCAGTTACCATTTGACGTTAGCTTACTGTAAAAGCAATTACTTGGATTTAAGTGCAGTTATATCGAACGTTTGAATCTCGAATACTCATTAAAACTTGCGAGGTACCGGGGCTAGCAGTGTGTTAAGCACTAAATTCAGCTAGAATTTGCATATGGAAATGATCCTCTAAGCCCCCCGTCCCTTTCGTAAATCCGACTTTTGCTGTTGCACGTGGATTTAAAAAGAAACGTGAACTGATTGTAATGGACCCTGCAAGTGGAGTAGAGAAGAGTTTGGCACCTGTAATAGTTTAATTTGATAAAAATTAATTTGACAGTGGAAAATTTAACTAATGTAGCGACAGATAAAAGTGTTACTCTACGTAACTACAGAATGAAAGTTCTGTTCAAGGTAACAATGGGATTTATTCTGACTAAATTCAAAATGAAAAACACATCAAATATTTACATTACGTTAATTTGATACACAGATAATTTCTGTGAAGGTAAAGTTGTCCATAAACTAGCTTGTACATTTATGACCAAGTGGTACGTAGAGCCAATTACTTGCAACTCAAATCTTAAGAGAAACACCCAGAAAACCCGACATCAATTGCGCTCCAACAGCAGAGAGAAGTCAGACAATGAAAACCCAAGACAGAAGGACGGAAACAGGCGCGCTCCGCTGAGCTCCGATTATCACGTAGCAAAATTCCCTAATCTGCCGGTGCTGCAGACATACATTACCAGGCTGTCTTCTTTACTGCAATAGCACGATCTGGCGTATCGGAGGTGGCGGCTGGTGGCTTAGATGTCCCGCCATGGTGATGATTATGTCCCAGGTATAGCCCAGTACCAATTATCATGGCCTGGTTGTTCCAGACTGAAGTCTTCCTAGCAGTTCAAATGCGCCTCTGAAGGACAAAGAAAGCTCGGCACACAATCACCGACGGTACAGTGATTGATTTTAACAAGCGCAGTCACACAATAACTGCGATACAGTGAACTTTAGCCAAAGCTGATCAAGATGGACAGCACAGGCCGTTTGTACGTAGAAGTCTCAATTGCCAAGTGTACAGGGAAAGTCACGTTGAAGACGAAACTTCAGCAACTTCGTCAAACAGGTACTATTAAACAAAAGTATATTAGACAGCCAGTGGAAGGCACACTGTCAAGAACAGCGAGTGCTCAGTCTTGTAACCTACTCAGACCGAAAGGCGGAACTGGACTGCCTCACACAGCACCCGTGCAAGCCGAACCCAGAACATTACCACCCCTCACCACAGTGGCCGTGGTTAAACGGGCCAATCAGCAACTTGATAACCGGTGGAAAATTCCACTCTATTGCCGAAGCACTTCTACTACACCAATGGCGATACTTGGCGCCAATTTCTGCCCCGATTTTGCTATTTCACGGAGCTTTTCCCTGAGCAAGCCAATCATAGGTAATCTTTTACAGAAAACGTGGGATTTAGCCCGCGAAAACTACCTGGGAATTCATGTCGTTCCCACGCCTTGCTCGTAGCTCGCCAGAAGGTGTGTTTACCGAATTTCCGCGAAGAAACGGAGTATCTCACACCAGGCGCTTCCTCAGAACCCACCGTGGGCGTGTCGTCCCGCTCTTTGGACAATGTCGGCGTTGGTGCAGCATCCACCCCATTCAGACAGTCGCTCACACTCGGCATAGCCCTTTCTTGACCAGAAGAACCCTCCTGTCTTTCCGGACCACCCAGGCGACGAGAGACGCGACGTGGGAAGGAATACCAACTCTTCACTGCATGAAATTAGAGAGGTAAACAGTCATCTCTTCTGACTTCTCAATACTATCATAGTAATGACCAATCTCGGCCGTACCTCCCCAAAACTAATTACTAAGATTAAGATGATTGCTGTAAACATGAGTGGGGGCAGGCCACTGTGTGCATCGGAAAGGCATGCCACCTCTCAAACTTCCATACATCATTCTCTATGGCGTGAAGCGTGTCATCAATGACACTGTGATTTCAGGTATGGCATTATTCTATGAAAGTAATTAATTTTTAAAGAAATTTTAAAACACGCTCTTTACTTCTTTCACGACTCAGTCATTAATTATCTAGCGTAAGGCGATTTTTCCGTTTGTAAGTAACTTTTTTTCTGAGTCGAACTATGTTGTCGGTGGTTGAACACAGTATGTAGTGGTGCAGGAATCGCGACTTAATAATAATGTGATATCGAAATGGCGACAGCTTCTGGCAACACACAGCGGTGTTCGTCATGTACAGCAGTGGACGGCAAATTTCCGGAATTGCATCGAACACGCTGGCCAGGCGCGCTTTTTGCCCACTCATATTCCTGGCCAGCCTCAATGACGACTGACTGTTATCACGACACTGGGCTAGTCAGCCATTCCCTCCCAGGCTCCCTTTCACTAATTCAGTACGCACACCATTATCTTAATTCATTTCGCAAGGCTAGAACAAGTTATGAGGCGACCACTCGAAATCTTTGATAATGGGCAGAACCTTGGGAACGGTTTGTGATAGCGCATTGGATTTTAATCAGGTGCACAGGTTATATTCCTACAGTTCATTCAATAGATCAGTTTAACCATTGAGCAACGCCGCACGGAACACTAGAGGTGCTTACGCCCACGATATCCGGAAAAATCAGTCCTAATGGAGCACGCTTTAGGAAATCGAGGCTGGGCTATGTTCGATGAAACATGGATCATTATGAGGACGAAGAGACTTTGGGATAGCGTTACAAAAAGAGGCTATAGAAATAAAATTGTCTGAAAACATCATCAACAAGGACGGCGGCTTGTATCTCGGCACAGTTTGGGACCCGGCTATCACGAGGTTGAAATGGGTGCGAAAGACACGGGACGAAAATACACCATATTTGACGAGGAAGCGAGCACCAGTGACGTCACAGCCAACAGCGCGGCTATATAAGGACGACGCCACAGCGATACGGCAGTCATTTACCGCTAGACGATGATCCGGGAGAGCATAGCCAAAAGCTGGTGGGATTTTAAACACCTGACGTGGCTGGAAGTCTGAGGAAATTTCACTAGCTAAATAAACAGCGTTACCAAAGTATGTATTTGCTCTTGATTGGCAGGAGAGCCAACCCAGGAATACTAGAGGAAGCCGAAAGGCACGCGTTTTAGCTCACGCAGGCTGGCGTGAGGTCTGGAACAGGACAGGGAAATTAGACTTTAGAAAAACGGACGTAGCTGGTGGAATACTTAACTTTATTCCATTAATGGTGAACGTCGGTCTGACGGTACATGATTAACAAGATCAATAGCAACTGATAATGGCGCCTTGCTAGGTCGTAGCAAATGACGTAGCTGAAGGCTATGCTAACTATCGTCTCGGCAAATGAGAGCTTATTTTGTCAGTCAACCATCGCTAGCAAAGTCGGTTGTACAACTGGGGCGAGTGCTAGGAAGTCTCTCTAGACCTGCCGTATGGCGGCGCTCGGTCTGCAATCACTGATAGTGGCGACACGGGGGTCCGACGTGTCGACGTATACTAACGGACCGCGGCCGATTTAAAGGCTACCACCTAGCAAGTGTGGTGTCTGGCGGTGACACCACAGTATTTATTCCTATTCTCCTAGTACCCCTCTCTCTTTCTATCTACTCTACTGGATTTGGACTTAAGATTTTCTTTACCTCAGATGGTATTCTGTCACAGCCCCTTGCTTTATTTCACCGGAGCTACTTAATTACTTTCTCCAATACCATTTCCGGTACCTTAGGACTCTGCCTTCTTTATTTTGTACCCCTTCATCCTCCAAAACCATTTTGGTGTTATCAGCCTATACACCGCATAATTCTTTTACATAATCTACCCAAACTTACTTCTCCTCTTCTATACTTACTGTCTTCTTCCCATGTTTCTGTAAAATGCCTAGTTAGCTTATCTTCCTTAAATCTCTTTTTCTTAAAGATTTTACTGTTTGTACTATCTTCTACTTTTTCATTCCTTTCCAATTCTTCTAATTCCTGACATTCCTCATCCAATCGCCTCTTGCATGGTCAGTCAACTTTCTTAGTTTTATTTTCTGTACTGTCTTCTGCTGCAGAGTATTATACTGCATGGAAAAATGGAGAGGACGTTGTAAAGGGTAGCCGGTATCCTTTTTCTACAACACAAATGCACACTCGAATTTATACAGTCCCTTATTTACATGAACTGGAAACATTTACTTAACTCTAATAGAGTCCATGTTTTGTGTTACAAGTTCATTAGTAGTAGTCTTCTTGCAGACTTACGTGATGTCCATATTGGCAATCTTGCTAGTACAGACTCTAGTTTCTCACTGTTGATAGCGTAAAATTCTGACAGGTAAACTAGTCCCACTATAGTCATTAATCTGGTCGCTGTGTAGTGTCGTAGCCTGTTGCGAACTACACCCACTCTGCGAGTAAACTGCTAGACGCGAAACTGGATGATGGAATAAATGAGAGACTGAGTGAGGCCCTCTGCTCAGTGGCGGCGGCCTAAATACGTGCCTAACTACATGCTGTCAAGAGGGCGTTGGCAGCATGTTGCTTGTGGGTTTGTCTCTAGCCTCTTTTGTGATAGGCGTGCTTGATCCAGCGTTTCCTTTTCGCCGACTGGTGTGCTGGCGACAGCTTATGCCAGCACATGTGCCTTCTTCTGAATTGTCATTTTTCTATTTCGTGGCCCTGTCAATTTTATCCAACATATTTCCTCTTATCCATTCATTCTTATTCCTTGTTCTTTTCACCTCCCCAATTTCCATCTTTAAATTTTCCAGTATTATAACTCTAATAATATCCTTATGTGTTCCAATTTATTTTAGACATAGTGACTATACTTTTTCTTAAAATTTTCCTTCTTCAATTACTTAACATCCCATTTCCTAATCTATTACCTTTTCTTAATATGTTTTAATCTTGTGCTAATACTTGCTACTTGTAAATTATGACTTGTATCAGTACCTGCACCTGGAAAGAATTTTACCATCTCCAAGCTGTTTTTGATTTCTGATTGATTATAAGAATGTCTGTTTCATGTCTTGCAATATCACTTGGAGATTTCCTTTTGTATCATTTTCGTTGATGGTGCTTAAACCAAGCATTAGCAATTCACAGAAGGCTTTCAGTTTTTCTCCAGTTGCATTGGTCTTCCCAAGTCCATAGTCTCTTCTGTCACCCACTACACTATTTCAGTCTTCCATCATTACAGTTGCTATTTGTCCTTTCCCACTTAATCAGTCTGCTGATATATTTTGTCCACTTCCCGTTCATTTGCATCTGATGTTGGCATATTAAACCAGAATAATGAACGTATCTACAGGGTTACTGCTTAATTTCACTGCTAACTCTCTGTCATTAACAGCAACAACCCTCGCTAAGTTCTTGTACTGACGCTCCCTGCATGTAACTCCACCTCCACTTCCTTGCTTTGAAAATTACGTTGTAGTCTCCAGAGTCAGATACTCTCCCTTCTACCAAACCTCACTTACCCCAGCGGTCTTACATTATTTCTCTATGTATCTCCCGTCACGTTTTCTAATTTTCCTTTCTTATTAATTGTCTTTACATTCCTCCTATAAAGATATTTCCCTTCCCCTCTTCTTATGTTGGATTATTTCAGTGAGAGTGGTTCCCCATACTACGGGAAAGAGAGTGCCCTGCCCACTTATCTAATGTTGCATGTGGCAGAAGGGGTCTCCTCTGTCACATGCGCATGACGTCAGGATTTTCCTTTCACTGGGTCTAGACTCTCCAGTACTTCCAGAGAAGTTGACCGCAGGTTACGAACGCCAATTAAAAATGCGATGGCAGAACATTGGGTTATCATTTATATGCAATTATATTTTCAATGTGGGCGCATCGTACTAATTCGTTTCTTCTTCCTGAAACTGGAAGTAACAACATGCAAATTTGTAGCCCGAACTGCTACTGTAATGTCCTGACAGATTTTTCGTTATCTCACAAATATTACTGCCACGAAAGAATTTTTCTCCTTTGGAAACGTAATCTCCATCGTGAATACGAAAAAGTGCGATCTCATTTATTGCTTCTGTGGCACGACATTACTTTTTTACAGCCATACAGTACGGCTGTCGCTGTAGTGCACCTGCATATACCGTTTTACCTGGTAAAGTTCTCTGTCAGCTTCAATGAGAATCCCTCTCTGTTTCCTCTTCACATGCACATTCGGCTTCAGCAATAAAATTCATAACTGACTACTGATTTAAGCAGGGAGCAACGCTATGTCGTAAGACCTAATTTAGCTGTAGGTCTTCTTTATTAGTGAGCTCGATGTTGGTTAAGTTCGAGCCACAGATGTATCTTTACTCATATTACGAGTATTATTAAATTTTTTATAGTTGACTGTATGTACCTAGCGTCGGAGAAAGATGGATTTCTACTTAGCGCCTTTTTCGCGAAACAGAGCTTTAAAAATGTAAGAAAACTGTAACGGAGCTACTTGTCCCAAACCACCGGTAACGGCATGCCTTTAATGTCACTTAAATGTTTCACTTTAAAAGAGTCGCACATTTTTTCATTGAAATTAGTCTTTTCAAAGGACATTTGATTTGTAATACAGTCATATACGAATTTAGAAGTTTTATTCTTGCGTAGTTTCCCCTTGCGTTTCACACCCTAACGTATTATTTAATATAATTTTCATGACCTATGCGTTACGTTACGTCTAGAAATATACTACTGTTTTACATCCTCGTATGTCCCACAAGGCACCTATTTTATCGCTGAAGACAATAAGTCTCTCAAGACACCTGCGACCATCTTGAACACTGAATGGCAATATAATTGTTTTGCTCACCAACATAAGTTTTTATCTATTATCTCATTACGCGTTTCGGGATAATCCCATCGTCGGATTTGAGGTAAAATGCATAATATAAGACAAGATATGTAACGTACGTTACAAAAATGCACTGAAACTTACGTGTCAAAATCAACACAAAGTACCCTGCCTCTTCCTAATCCGTCCCATAGCATCATGATTGTACACACTGGGCACCAAGGCTAGTCTGTTACCGCTCAGAGTTCCCCTTTGTTGGACTGATCCGAAACATTAATTGAAACAGAGAGTGGGAGCAGAGAAAAAACACTGCTACGAAATTTGAAAAAAATTCGGTTCACATGTTTCTGTAAACCCCTGAAGGTGATAGAGGAGGTTTTAAATTGATGGCCATCCCGTCCACTTCAAATATAAGTACCTTCCTTGCCGGTAAACAAACACTAGTCGTCACTGTTCAGTGAAGTTTGAGAACAGATAAGATATTTTTTCCGTTTTTAAGCGCACTGTCACGAGGATAACGATATGAATGACGAAGTGTGTTTGGCAACGCTGCTTTACGTATTCACTGCACTCTCCATCCTCCTAAGTGGCCTTTGGTGTGACACAGAGGCCAGGTTGCGCTAATTCCACTTTCGTATTCCGTGTCGGCTGCCCGGAGAGGATAAACCGTTACTGCCCCTAACGACGCGTACGTGTAACGCCGTCTGGCCCACTTCTGAAAGTCGTAACTTACGACTATCAAGCACTCTCGCTGAGACCAATCGCCTGGGCTTCACCCAGCGAGGAAATGTTGGGGTAGCGGGTTTAAGTAATCAATGTGACACCGTTCTCTCATTCCTTTAAATGTCAGCAGTCACTAATTTTTCAATATTGATACTTGCACGAAGAATACTTATTGGTTTGATGTATGATAACGACCTACAAAACATCAGTCAAAGACGATTTAACATGATTCGTACATAAATCGTCCTTGTACTTTGTATTTACATGAGATGTTTCTTATAACTTGTTTTTCTCTGTAATTTACAAATTAATAAGGGAAAGGAATATTGACTGAATAACTGAAAGTAAAAAAGAAAGAAAAGGTACTATTTCTGCGAAGTTATGAAGACAGTTTCAATTATTTTCCCATATTCCCATATTCACTAATTTCTAATCTTCTGCTTTTGGTGTAATGCTCGTCTTGGAAACAAACACTTAGATATCTCAATATATTTATCATATTTCTACCCTTTGAGGATGTATATTCTAAAGTTTAGTTGTCATTTGAAATGAAACAATCTATTGGGAATAGTAGGTGGTCTTCGTCCTCAGTTATTTTTAGGTAACATTTCGAGGATTTAGGCTGCATTCAACTGTTACGGAAAGGAGACTGCAGTTATAATAGTTGAAGGACTTGAAAGGCAAGCAGTAGTTGAGATTATCGAGTGACCCAATGTGGTAGCCTACCCCAGATGATTCTTAACAGGTCCATGAAGCACGCAGTAAGGAAACCAAGAAGAAGTTTCAAGTGGATTAATGTACAGGGGGAAGAAATAAAAAAACACTGAAGTCTTCCGATGACACTGTTATTCTGTCAGGGGCGGAAGAGGATTTGGAAGAGCAGTCGAACGGACTGGATAAAGTCTTGCAAAGATGTTACAAGATGAATATCAATTAAAGTAAGACAAGGGTAATGGAATGAAGCCGAGTTGAATCTCGTGGTGCTTAAAGAATTAGATTAGGAAACGAGACACTAAAAACAGGCAATGAGTTTTGCTACTGAAACCTTCCCGTCCCCTCT
This sequence comes from Schistocerca piceifrons, assembly GCF_021461385.2. Taxonomy (NCBI): domain Eukaryota; kingdom Metazoa; phylum Arthropoda; class Insecta; order Orthoptera; family Acrididae; genus Schistocerca; species Schistocerca piceifrons. Next base: position 117,888,223 of record NC_060138.1, read on the forward strand.
ATATCGCTTTCGTTACGCAACGTTCCCTTTTACAGTAACCTATGAAACCTTTCCTTAGGATTTCTATCTGTTGCTTAATAATAACAAATGAAATCTTCCCTATGAAATTTATTCTCTTTCTCAATAACAATAAGTGCAATCTTCGCATACAAATTTAAATGCTGCTTATTAAAAGTGATTTGCTAATTATTTCGACGAAACATAGAATGTGTCGTAGTCGTGTCCCTCAGTCGTTACCTGCAATAACCCAAGACTACTCCTTACCTTTTTTACTGTTACTGGATCGCCATCTGACTGCTACATCGAACTGCGACATGGATTACTTACTCTGTTTTACTATACTCTATTAGCTGCTGGTGGGCTTTCATAATAAGTGGCTGTATTTATTACCAAAGCTGACGTTATTCTTTAATAGCAAAGCTAACGTTATTCTTTAATAGCAAAGCTGACGTTATTCTTTAATCAATTACGTAATTCATAGTTAAACTTTTTCTTGACAACAATAAAACTTTGCGACGTTTTACGTTGATGGTTTTTGAGATGGATTACAATCAGTAATGCAATATTTCTGGCAAAAATTATATTCTGTATGAAATGATTTTACAAACGTTCAAATGGGACTTACTTTTTACAATAATCTTACAACTAGCAATGCGCAAACATACCTTCAGTACTATTGAGTTTCTCAAAAAATTAATTCGATAATATTAGTTCCTCTTATGATAATAGTTAGCTGGTGTCTCTGTACATCCGTTTATAATCTCTTGTAAATCATAACTAGTGGCTGGTAGGCACACCGCTCATCTCAGCCTCTCGCTTCAGACCTGCTACTGACTCGCTTCACATCTCGCTTACCACTGACTTCGTACGAACGCTAAAGTGCGGTCTCTCCCGCTAACAATGCTTTCTGGTGCAGACAATCCCTGCTACCATTACAAAATGTGTCAATGCGCGGTCTTTCCCTCTCTTATCTTAAAAAGTGTCCATACGCGGTCTCTCCTGCCCTTTTTAAAATTATATCAATGTGCGGTCTCTCTTGCCAACAATACTTTGGTGCAGACATTCCCTGCTGCCACAGTTATTTCCAACATGACAAATATTAATTATTCCTACTTAATCCTATTACTAAAATATAAACTTCTTTCATAAATTGTGGTTTGACAATAGAAATATACACGTCTTACACTACTTAGGCAGAAAAACAAACTGACTGAGGGAGATACAGAGAGGATATAACATGCAAACAGTGAAGCGTTCTTGAACATCGAATATAAATGTGTTAGGAAGTCTTTTCTGAAGGTATTTGGATGGAATGAGTCTTGTACGGAAATGAGACATGGACAATAAGCAGTTGAGACAAGAACACCATAGAAGCTTTTGAAGCAGAGTGCTACAGCAGAATTCAGAAGATTCTGAGTTTTAATAAATGTAAAGTCTATGAAACCAGAGATTGTCGATAGGAGTTATGCAGCGTCACCAGAGGCGCGATAAATGCAGCAACGCTACGCCTCTGGGTCACAAAATGAACTGTTAGCAAACCACAGAAGAGCATCACCTGCCAAGACGAAACCAGTCGACAATGATGTGTAGGTTTCACTGCTACACGAAAGACTATGGAATTTCAAGCAGCCGTTTACACCGAGGACGCCTTCCCTGCTAAACAACAGGCAGCCGTGCCACCAGACTTCCTGCATCGGCTCTCATGGGCCTATTCATTTCTCAGTTACATAGAATGTAGTGGCGAATTGGCCTTTCTAAGTTACCATTGGAAAATGTTAGTTTTTTTTTTAGTAAACAGAATTTGATGTTGTAAGTTTACTGTCACTGGGACACAGCAGATCGGTAAATCGAATAATTAATGAAGAGATGCTGAATCTAAATGCAGTAAAAAAAAAAGTGTAGCCCAGCCTGACTAAGAGATACGATCGGTTGACGGGATAGATCCTGTGACGTCAAGATATCGTCAGCTTGGTTATGGAAGGAAGTGTCGAGACGGAGACCGAAGTCTGATTTCAGTAACAAGTTTCAAATGGGTGTAGGCTGTAGCCCTCCAGTACCCTCCAGTAACACAGTACGGGGCCCAGAAAGGTGTGTAATATGCATCCACAAAATCCTTTCCCAGTTTATTCAATAACACGGAATGAATAATAGGTAGCATTGCTAATTTTAAATCTAAGCCGTAATCAATTCTTCTGGACTACTTCTTTACTACAGACCCAGTTTTGATGCCATACCAATATCATACCCAGTACAGCAGAAATAATAACTGGCTATTGGTAAAATTAGTAATATGAGGGAGTCACAGACAAATACAATTGTTTTTCGTATTAGAGGTAACGTATTTTGGTGTTCCGCAATACGTAAATCGCCAGAACGTCTTCTTCTTCTTCTTCTTCTTCTCTTCCCTTTCGGGTTTTCTCTACGGGGTCAGCATTTCAAATGTTCAAACTGCTGAGGTCATCGGTCCCTAGACTTACACTACTTAAACTAACTTATGCTGAGAACAACACACACACACACACACACACACACACACACACACACCCATGCCTGGGGGAGGACTCGAACCTCCGACGGGAGGGGCCGCGCAATCCGTGACATAGCGCCTCAAACCACGCGGCCACTCCACGCGGGTCAACATTTCTGCTCTTGTATAAACGTAGACTTTCGCGGCCCTTGCTACAGTAATAAAATTCTTCTTGGTTTGAGGCCGCATTGTCAACTACAACTGCAGTTAGCAATACACCCTGAGGAAGGCGTCTTGCAATAGTCGTGGAAACGTCGGAATTTTATAGTTGACCATGCGGCCTCAAACCCAGAAGAATTTGTTGACTGGTTTCTGTTCTTCTTTCGTTTCACCTTCTTGGAGAAAGCTAGATCAGTCATTTTTTCGTGTATTACTCTTTCTCTTGTGCCCAGTATTTCTTCATTCTCTCTGACTCCTTCTTTACTCCTCTTCCGAGATGATGGGTTTTGATTTTATTTTAAATCTGTCTCGGATTCTTATTTTTTATGGAGTAATGACTTTCTCTTAGGTGTTTTTCAGTTTTCACAAACCAATTGCGTTTCGTTAAGCAGCTATGGCAGACATCAAAAATTCATAGTCTGTTAGGTTTCATTCTGAGAATACTTCAGTAATAATTTAGTCTCCTTTTTCCCGTATTATCTGAGATGGTTTTTCTGTGAGAACTTCGTTCTTGATGTATACTATCGTTTATGGTGAAATTTTGTTTCTATAATTTATCTTTCTTTTATTTGTGATTATTCTACGTGGCCTATGAGATTTACGGTTAGGGTTTCGGCTGCATACAATACTTTTGGCTTGACCACTGGCCCGCATCTCGTGGTCGTGCGGTAGCGTTCTCGCTTCCCACGCCCGGGTTCCCGGGTTCGATTCCCGGCGGGGTCAGGGATTTTCTCTGCCTCGTGATGGCTGGGTGTTGTGTGCTGTCCTTAGGTTAGTTAGGTTTAAGTAGTTCTAAGTTCTAGGGGACTTATGACCACAGCAGTTGAGTCCCATAGTGCTCAGAGTCATTTGAACCATTTGAGCTTGACCACTGTTTTGAATGCAGCATTTGTTATACGGCTTTTGGCAGAATCAGTTGCAGTTAATGGCCGGATGACCTTCCCAACGCCACGGAAATTTCCAGAATATAATAACATACAGATCAAAAGTAGGATAAATACTTATGCTGTAAACTGACTCGGTAAACCATTTCACAAGGGAACTTCCAGTTACAAAGCGTATACTTGAATGAGCAGTAAGCAATATGCCCGTGTTATGGGGCGTTGAAATAAATTTTCTAGTGAAGCCCACCAAATCAGTTCGCAGCAAGCTAACCCAGTAAACTTTGTTTTTCATTATTTTGGTATGTCCAAAGAACAGACCACGCATTCATATAATTGATTCGCCCCGATGGGCAATGAAGCCACCACCTTCAGTGCTGTTGAACATTTACGTTTGACTTCCTGCGGGAATCGCAAAGTAGCGAGCATGTAGAACATGGAAGGGGAATGCGGTTAGGTGGTGCTAGGTTGGTAGTGTGGGACGGTCTAGAGGCCTGGCAAGCTAGTCCGCGAAGATGCTATAAACATTGTGTCCGGGTGGCACAGTGGTTTACACAACTGCCAAATAAGCAGGAGATCCCGGGTTCGAATCCCGGACCGGTGCATTCTTTCACTCGTTGCCGCTGATTCCGCATAAAGTAACGATTTAGCTGACATCATCAGCTCCTCCCCTTTCCTTTGCTTTCTCCCCCCTCCACCTTCAATTTACATAATAAATGAACCCGTCCACGAAGCGTTAGCCACTTCGGATTAAATAACGCTACAGGCCACCCATTCGAACATCTCAAATCCGTTGTCGAATAACAGCAAATTGGGACCAAGAAGGTACGAACTGGCAACTTTAGAAAAAAAAAATGGTTCAAATGGTTCTGAGCACTATCGGACTTAACTTCTGAGGTCATCAGTCCCCTAGAACTTAGAACTACTTAAACCTAACTAACCTAAGGACGTCACACACATCCATGCCCGAGGCAGGATTCGAACCTGCGACCGTAGTGGTCGCGCGTTTCCAGACTGTAGCACCTAGAACCGCTCGGCTACTCCGACCGGCTCAACTTTACAACTGCTTGATAAAAAATGAGGGGAATGATGTTTACCTGCGACAACGAATTCGAAAAACGAGAAAATAGTTGATGAAATGTATGCAGAGTCTCATCCTTACGACTCATTTAATCCGAGATTTTTATCAAAATGTATGAATGAACATCGCGACTGTATCGTGTATTACTGTGCAACTAACTACCGCAACTCGTCAGTATTTATCTTATAAAATTAATTTTTTATCCTTTACCCATTTCGAGAGCTTTGATACAAATCAGTGGAAGGATTAGATTCTTCTTCTTTTTCTTGTTCTTCCATTTCATTGAGTGGGTGTTCAACAGCTCCGAAATCGAAGGAATTTAATAGAACTGTTGTCTCCATCATTTCATTGACCGACTTATATCCTATGTTACAGTTAAGTTAAAATGTGATGGTTGCCATGGGAAGCGCTCAGGTGACATCCTAATGATGATATCATACAAATTTCTTTTTGGTAGTTCCTCATCTCTTTTATCGCTGTTGTTTTCACACCTACTTGTTGATTTATGCCTTCAGTTGTCATCAGTCGCTTAATGTTATTCAAAGAAAAGACCTCAGAAATCTCGTTTCAGCTTCTTCAGTTCTCTGCTCACACACATCCTTAAAATCGAGTTTTCACTGCTACACCCAAAAGCAGGCGTAGCCACCATGTTGTGCCGTCATAGCGTTGTCTGTTTCCTTATAGTTCCACCCATAACCTTTACAGTTCTACCTATAACCTTTAATAACCTACTTCTGTATATTTTGAACCACTTCTGAATTAGTTTTGTGTATTGATATAACTGTTCCAAGAAAACGAATTTGTCTGTTTCATTATCTTATTGTTCATCACTTTCTTTGATGTTCTTGCACGTTTCCATCCTATTGTCATTACTTTTGGTTTATTTACAGATGTAGCCATTCGAATAGTTTGTAAATCATTATTCAGTTAAACGACATTTTCTTCTAAACTGCGTTCTCTCTCTGTTGGAGAACTTAGTCGTCTTCAAATAAAACAATTTATTTCAAGTCAATACCGCCATTAGACTGTTTTTTATTTGCAGTGTTACATTTACACGATCATGATTTCGGCTTCAAAATGCCGTTATCAAGTGTATTAAGTGTTATACGGTGCCTAAGATGGCATACGGTCGTATTTAAAATACATTATTAAACACATTGTCTAAGGGTCAATATTTCTGGTAAAGCCTACTGCTTTGTTTCATCACTGAGTATATCATCTTCACCGTGTAATGGCGGTACTGACATTAAAGAAATATATTATGACTGTGGCCCCACATTATGAAAAAATTATTAAATAAAATAGTGTTTATAAATTTGTTCCTTCCCAGGTTCGTCTTCTGGATGTTTCTAAATACCATGCTTCTAAAACTATGACTGGAGACAGGCCACACACTTGTTTTACTCCTTGGTATGCAGTATATAACTATTCGTTTATACTAATTTTAGTATTAACGTACTACTGTCATTTAATGGCACTTAACAGATTTAGAGGAACATTGGTAAGCGTAATTATTTCCCTAAGTTCATCGTTCGTATCTTATCGCAGGTCTTCTCAGAGTCTAGCAAGAGCAAAAGAAGTAGACTGTCTGTCTCTTATTTTCTATCATTTGTTTTCCAACAAATGTTGTGTCTGCGGACGACCTACTTTTACAAAAGTCGCATTACTCGAATCGTAGAAATATTACTGTTATTAGTTAGAGTTTTCTTTTAATAACAGCCGAATAGATTTTGTTAGGTTCAAATCTCTTTCCCTTTTAATGCTGATATAGTTCATACGTTTCAGATTTATTGCATCTGTACCTGTCACCTTTCTGTTCTATGCCCCTTCAAATTGCATTCCAAGTCTGTCATTCTGACTGCATTGCATTCTCCAACATTCACCGTATTTCTGTAGAAGGACTCGTCTTCCTTCACTAATAGCTGCTTGTAATACTGTAACCATTCTTCTCTTGGTGTTATATCAGTCTTCGTTTTGACGCTTATTTCGCTACGCAACTTTTTGAACAGTTTGAATCGAAACTTTAGAGCTCTCATTAAATCGTATTCGACATCTTTCTCAGGTATTTGTTTGCCCGTCCAAGCTTACGAACTACTGTTCTTTGCTTTTTACACTGCCCTAGGTCTTCTCTCCGTTAATCCAAGTCAGGTGTAGTTTCTTTATTAGCAGTACAGCTTGCGTAATTTCTTCATTCCACAATTTCAACCGATTTAGTTTTCTTTCTTTTTGTGTCCCATTTATTCCCTTAACAGTCTTAAATGAGATATCCTTTAACTTATTTCAGTCCTAATCTGTATCCTTGTTCTTCCTTTGACATAATTCTTCATTATCATCTGACCCAGATATCTTATTCTAGATTATTCTAATAGCTGGCGTTTAAAAAAACGACCTGTTATATTCCTAAGTTGCTCATTTTTTTCTCAGAAGTCTCCTTGTAAAATAAATCTAGGATCCCAATAAAAGATGATCAGTATCAGCTTCAGCTTCCCTAAATACTCCTGGGAATGTGGCTAGAATTCCTCATTTGCTATTATTTTGTCTGTGACAGGCCATTTTTCCAGTTCCAAGTAAACTCATAGATGTCTTTGTGGCTATGGTAAGTATACCACACGAGCCTTTAGCCTTTAATTTAAGAATTAATTAGATGATTATATGAAGCAAATAGTGTTTGCAATGATTTTACGCGTATTTCTGTAATGAAAAAGAAATTGCGAGTGTTAAGAAAAAATAGTAGACTTAGTATTTGCTTTACGTAATTAACTGAGTGTGCACATTATGTAGGAGAGGAAGGGATGAGGTGAGAACCTCCGCATCAGACAAGGAAAAATTAAGTAATTTTGTTACCATAAGCAGCGAGAGGTTGTTACAATTCCTTTCACCGTAAAATGCTTCTAGACTTTCTCTGATTGAGAAAACCTTTAGCAGCGTGGTTACTCACAGAGTTACGAGAAGTTAAGTACACACTGGACAGATAGATCACTCCCAGTAAAATGGTACCACTGGTCATCGCCCCCCTAAGCTAACAACTCTGCTACATTTTAGAATAACTGCTACTCTAATCAGTCGAACTGGAAGCGCTGTATCGATAACGGATTTTAAAATGGAACATTGACGGTTTAAGGTCGACGCGACACATGCGACCGCCTTGGAAATAAAGATAAGAAGGACATCAGCGGCGCTCAGGTGCAAAATTATTATACAGGCTTTATCGTAATTAGTAGAGAAAACTGATACGGGTGAAATTATATCAAATGATATGGCGGTTGTGTGGAAAAATGTTCTAGAACCGTCCCTGTCTGAGACTGCTCTACACTCATGCTCATAAATTAAGGATAATTGCAGAATGTGGTGCCACATAACGTGGCACTAAACAAAACTGGCGCTGATAGCATAGGCACATAGGGAACACACACGACACAGATCTGTAAGTCCACGGTATTGGTGATAAGTTGAGAAAACTGTCCGGAAACACATGTGCTACAAAAACGCCACTGTTTATTGCGCATGTACCCCGACATCAATATGAGACATGATCACCATACACAGGCCGCACAACGGGATGACATACTCCGGATCAAGTGGTCGAGCAGCTGCTGGGGTATAGCCTCCCATTCTTGCACCAGTGCCTGTCGGATCTCCTGAAGTGTCGTAGGTATTTGAAGACGTGCAGCCATACGTCGACCGAGAGTATCCCAGATATGCTCGATGGGGTTTAGGTCTGGAGAACAGGCAGGCCACTCCATTCGCCTGGTATCTTCTATTTCGTGGTACTCCGCCACGATGACAGCTCGGTGGGGCCGTGCATTATCATACATCAGGAGGAAGGCGGGACCCACTGCACCCCTGAAAAGGCGGACATACTGGTGCAAAATTACGTCCCAATACACCTGACCTGTTACAGTTCCTTTGTCAAAGACATACGGGGGTGTACCTGCACCAATCGTAATCCCACCCCACACCATCAGACCACGACCTCCATATAGATCCCTTGAAAGGACATTAAGATGGTTGGGATCTGGTTCCTGGTTCACGCCAGATGAAAAACCGGCGAGAATCACTGTTCAGACTGTACCTGGACTCGTCTGTGAACGTAACCAGGGACCACTGCTCCAATGAACATGTACTGTGTTCTTGACACGAGGCTTTAAGGGCTCTCCAGTGACCAGGGTTCAGTGGAATGCACCTTGCAGGTCTCCGGGCGAATAAACCATGCCTGTTCAGTCGTCTGTAGATTGTGTGTCTGGAGACAACTGTTCTAGTGGCTATGGTAAGGTCCCGAGTAAGGCTACCTGCAGTACTCCGTGGCCGTCTACGGGCACTGATGGTGCGATACCGGTCTTCTTGTGGTGTTGTACACTGTGGACGTCCCGTACTGTAGCGCCTGGACATGTTTCCTGTCTGCTGGTATCGTTGCCATAATCTTGAGATCATGACATCATACTTTGTGGCACACGGAGGGCCCGTGCTACGACCTCATGTGTTTGACCAGCCTCCAATCGCCCTAGTATTCTACCTCTCACAACATTACCAACATGTGTTCTTTGAGATATTTTCAATACACAGTCACTATTAGCTCGTCTCAGAACGTCTGCACACTTACTCGCTGCACTATACTGTGACATGCACCAACACACCTCTGCGTATGTGGACTGCTGCCAGCGCCACCGTGCGACGACCGCAGATCAGAAGCACCGCGTGGTCGTACCCTAAGGTGATTTAAACACGCAAACCGCCGACCAGACCGTTGTTTCACCATGTATCAGCATTGTCCTTAATTTATGAGCATGAATGTAAGTAGCGGAAACTCGCATAGCCGGCTTCGCCGCCTAGCACTGAACAATAATTACTGGATCAACGCAGTGTACCTATACTGCCTGATCAAAAATATGCCCTCATCCCAATGTGTTGCGGAATTTGACCGCTTGATGTCATCATTAGAGGCGGACACGCCAGTATAATAGGAGATGGGGTATGTTTTTTTTTTTTTTTTTGTCAGAAGAGAAACAGTAACAGCAAGTGGTCAAGTCACTAGATGTCACCAGAGTAACAGATCTATAAGATACTTTTCAGCCCTCCTAAGGCTGCCCAACTCGACTCTTTTTGGTGTGATTGTGAAGTGGGAACGCGAGGGAACAACCACACCAAAATCAAAACCAGGTAGACGTCACGTCCAGACTGGTAGGGACCGTCGAGCATTTCGGAGGGCAGTTGTAAAATACATCACGACACTATGAGGTCTCAGGCTTATTTTTGGTATCGGATGAGTGAGATGTGAGTTCTCTTTATATTCGATGAGTCATGCATCATATTTGTACAGTGGAGTCTTCTCTTTCAGACAGAAGTCTGGATGTTACGCCACAGAGGTTCTGAGTAAAAGCAATGTGATCTTTGGTTGCCAGCTGGCATTCGAGATCATCAGTGTCTTTGTTTTTCTTTTTTTTTTATTCAGGTCGGTTAATTCCACGGCTGAGACAAGATAAAGTAAAATTATCTGTACACATGGCTTGGACTCAGAGTTATAGAGTCACAACTCCATTATCGTTCCAGTAATGAATTACATGACACAGGCGCCTGTAAATGTATGTATATACGGAGTGATTCCAAGACATTGTTACAAACTTCCTACGATGATGCAGAATGGTAAATGTATCCATTTGAGGTACGGGATACTGTACCGGAAAAGAAGAACACAAAAGTTGTAATGAAAAGCCGTTCTGAATCCTCTGACAGTAGTACTGTTGTTGCTATGATTATAGGGTAGGAAACTTTCAGAGGTCTAAAATAATAAAAAGAAATTCAGTAAAGATGAGCTCTAAGATGGACACCTTAAGAGCTTGTTCAGTAGAGGAGATGTGTTTTACAATACTAAGGATAAGGAAGTGCTCATAGTTCCTCAGGTATGCATTTTAGGGCCCATGTCTACTGTATATTATTTCCCTGCTTAGGTCCAGAGTACCAACTCCAAAAGTTGTCTTCCTCAATCTTAGCTACAACAGTACCAGTACCCGTATTTGACGGTCAGAGGTATCAGAACGGGGTTCCCTTATAAATTTCGACTCTGTTTCCGATACGGGGATCAATACCTTAAATTGATGCATTTATCCTTATACATACAATGAAGCGGCAAAAAATTTTTGCAGCCGTCCATATTCAAGTACAGAAATACGTAAGCAGGCAGAATACGGCGCTCCAGTCAGCAACGACTGTATAAGACAACAACTGTCTGGTCCAGTTGTCAGATCGGTTATTGCAGCTACAGTGGCAGGTTATGAAGGTTTAAGTGAGTTTGTATGTGCTGTTGTAGTCGTCGCAAGAACGATGGGACACAATATCTCCAAGGTGTAAGTAGGCTGTTTAGGTTTTTTTATTGGTAACGCCACCTCTGTATGAAAATCACTGGCTGTGCTGTGTGCAGTCTGTGGCTAGTTTGCATTGTTGTCTGCCATTGTAGTGTTGGGCAGCGGCAGCTGGATGTGAACAGCGCGTAGCGTTGCGCAGTTGGAGGTGAGCCGCCAGCAGTGGTGGATGTGGGGAGAGAGATGGCGGAGTTTTGAAATTTGTCATGAACTGCTATATTTATATATGATGATATCAAGGTAAATACATTGTTTGTTCTCTATTAATATCTTTCATTTGCTAACTATCCCTATCACTAGTTAGTGCCTTCCATAGTTTGAATCTTTTATTTAGCTGGCAGTAGTGGCGCTCGCTGTATTGCAGTAGCTTGAGCAGCGAAGATTTTTGTGAGGTAAGTGATTTGTGAAAGGTATAGTTTAATGTTAGTCAGGGCCATTCTTTTGTAGGGAATTTTGAAAGTCAGATTGCGTTGCGCTAACAAAATATTGTGTGTCAGTTTAAGCACAGTCATGTATAATTGTTCAAAGGGGACGTTTCATATGTCGACCCTTAGCCGAGGATACCTCACTGGAATCTTCTGATTTTTTTCTTGTAGTTTGTGTAATTGGTGTAGCTATTGTTTATTGATAGCGCGCAATCATAGAGAGAATTTCCTTTGTAGTTGTAGTTTTTCATTGTTGTACAGTAAAACAGTTGTGGCATGCATGTAGATTTGCACCAAGTATTTCGCAGCTGCGCTGGCAATTAAGTAGACATTATTTCCATTGCTATGTTATTTTATTTTGCTCTTCAAATTGTGCTTTTCTGTGTTATCGTGTGAAATATTGTGACAATTATGGCGTGTGAAAAACGTAATACTAGGCTCCAAAGTAAACTGAGAAATGACAGTGAAGACGAAGGCAGTGTGTTAGCGCGTTATCGATCGATTGGTCGGCAACAGCTCGCCTCAGGAATCGGGAATGACAGAACACAATATTGCAAATACTGCAGACTCAGGTTTTGGGTTCTCACCGTTTTCTCAAATGAGTCAAGACACATTTTCCGCTTGTCAAAATGTGAATGTTGCCGGTGCAACTTCACTGCCGAAAAGCACTGAGGAACATGTTTCAGACACCAGTGCATTGTTATTACAATTAATGCAATAAATGGGACAAAAGCTTGAAAAGTTAGACACAATGGAACAACACCAGAGACAAACACAGCAACAGTTAGACACAGTGGAACAAAATCTCAAAAAGTTAGACACAATGGAACAACACCAGAGACAAACACAGCAACAGTTATAAACAGTGGAACAAAATCTCAAAAAGTTAGACACAATGGAACAAAATCAGAGACAAACACAGCAACAGCTTCAAAAGTTAGACTCATTGGAACAAACTCTTGAACAAACGCATGAAGTTTTAACTACTGAGTTACATAACATTGAATCGAAATGTCAAAAAGTCTGTAATGACGTAAAAACTCAAATTTGTGAGCATTTTCAACCTATTTTTTCGCGGCATGAAAATGCATTACAGAATCACGAAGCAGCCATAAAAGAACTGCAAAATATTGTTCATGAAAATCATGAGACCTTGCAAGCTAAATTTGACTCAGTTGCATCTACCGATTCGGTTACACAACTTGCAAAAACTCAGGAAAACTTCAAGGACACAGTAGATACTCTGAAACTTGGTTCAGAAAAACACACTGAGGAAATAAGTACACTATCGAAGAAAGTAGCCGAACTTTTGGAACAGTTCACTAATTTATCTATGAAGGTAGATGATAATCGTATTGACGCAAGACCGGTAGTCTTTAATGACACAGAAGAGTACGAACAAATTAGGAAATTCAAACAAAATCAGAATCAAATTAATACACAACACCAAAGAGAAATCCGGGAAGTACAAGATCAGCTGACACAGGTAATACAAGAATTACGTATTTCAGAGGACACTCGCGCTCCAACATGGGAAGAGGGACTTAGAAATACGGAAAAGCCGCAAAATAATAACACAGGGCATTTCGGAAGTTATGAAAGAAATTGGCAATGTGCACCGAATTTTGATATGGAACGGCCGACACGACCGAACAATGACCGATATGCGACTCGCCGACATGATGATTTTGACTATAAGCTGTTCATTACTACACGTAAATTCAAAACATTTAAGAATTCTGGCAACGACATTCATCCACAAGCATGGCTCCATCAATTCTCTCATTGTTTTCCTCCCAACTGGTCGTTAGAACACAGATTAGAAATTATGTGTGGCTATTTAGAGAATGAACCAGCTGTAAGAATGCGATCGGTCATTCACGATTGCCACAGTGAAGGAGAATTTTACCATGCCTTCCTCTCAGCATATTGGTCTCAAGCCACACAAGACCGAGTAAAACATGGTATCATAATGATGAAACATTTCGAACAATCTGAATTCTCCAGTCTTGTGAAATATTTTGAAGACATGTTGCACAAGAATCAGTACCTGTCAAACCCATACAGCCCGTCAGAACTCATCCGCATTTGCTTAATCAAATTACCTGAACATTTACGGCATATTATTTTAGCAGGACGTTGCAAAGACGACATTGAAGCTTTTCAGGGACTGTTACAAGAACTAGAAATTGACACTGATAATCGCGGAACGCGAAAACAAGGACACAACAATTACAGGTCACATCCGTCACAATTCCGTGACGACAGAAGCAATAATTGGACACGACAAGCCTATTCTTACAACGCAAATCGTGACCAAAACAGACACCACCCATATGACAACCACTGGCAGAGTAATAATAGTTACAGAGAAAGATCGCATTACCGTAGTAATGACTATCACAGAGACAATCAGAGAAACAGACAATATGGGAACCAGAACAATTATTATCAAGGGAGACAGAATAATTTCAGACGCAACAGTTCAGCGTGCAGTTACGATTCAGGGAGAAATTCTCCACCACGTGACCGACGCGAAAGAAACTGTGTAAACTACCGACAAAACGACAGACCTGAATTCCATCAGAACTGGCGAGCTTTAAACAGAGCTGGGCCCTCTCGGCAAGGCGAATTTCTGGAAGTTAGGCCTCCTAATCCCAGTAACGACGCGCGGCAACAAAGAGACAGACAATGACTAGCACCGCAGGCACCCACGTGCGCCGGCTGGCTCAGAAAAAAATAACATAGACGCTAACCTTGAGAAAAATTCCAGTATTCTTTACCGACGTATACCGCATGACAATTGCATTTAAGTTCAAACTCTGAGTACTATGAAGAGTAAAGGTTTACACCACATTTCAAATGTAAAACCGTTTATTGAAAGATAATCTACTTTTTAACTTTGTCTTTGCCATAAAACTTTTCACTTCACATTTATAGTATGCTTTGTCAGACTTAAGAAACTGTTAACATGCAACAATGTTTGAAGTTAAATATCCAATCAAGAACCAAGAGAACTTATTGAAACAGAAATGACGAGTGCATTGTTATAGTGAACAGACGTCACAGTGTTATTGTGTGTGTACATTCTTGCTTGTTAGTTGCACGATTGTGGAACGACTATAAGGCTTACATACTTAGAACATTTACCAGTACTGCTAATGACATTTTAATGCAACATTTTGGTTTACTTGAAAATATATTCTGGATTTAAAGTACTTTCAGTGAGATACCAGATGGCACAGTGGTTAGTTTATGTGACAGCTACACGATTTTATCACGACGCTACTAATGAGTGACAATTTACAAAGTTGCTTTTGCAGTGTTTCTGTTTTATATCTGCACAGTTTTCTGTTTTATTCTGGAAAGTAAAACAGGTTTTAGCAGTAATGTTTGTGGTATAGCAACAATTAGACAGCCTTTTTCGTGGCACAACAATACGTTACTGTACAGTACTTTCTTCATCACGCCAATAAGCAACTACGATATCTATACGCAAAGCATTTCACTTTTGTTTATCATGAGGTAAGTACATTGACTTCTGCAGAACTTAGCTTTCGGAGGACGATAACTACGACACTTCCACAGAGATTATGTTACAAGACGCACAGTTTAGCGCTACAGTACACGTATTTGAGTGATCAATTTTATACTTAAAACATTTATTTTTAAAGATTTTTGAATTACAAAGAAAGTTTTCCGTGATATATTTCATTCCATTGGTGTAATCTGTAACACCTGAGGGTATAATTACATTAATCCTCAGGGGGGTATACGCTTACTTTGTGTACCATGTGTGTGGCAACCACAAGGAACCCTAGCTAATATGGTATTTGCTTATACAACTTTACACATCGGTACCATATTTCTCTAACACACAAATTACACAGCTATCTGATCATGTAACTGAGAGATAAACTTTTTTTATTACATCAGTGACAGATGTTTACGCAATTACACAGTTGGATAACTTCACACTTATGAAATTGTATTTTGTCTGTACTTTGTGAAATGCTCATATTTTTTCGGAACCATTGTGATACTATGAGAGCTTTGAATGATGTATTTGGTATGGATTCATGATTTTTAAAGTACGTTTGAGGCAGATGACACTTTTGACATGCAGAGAATTTTTTTAATTATTGGAGGAAGCTACGACGATTTTGAGATTTGACTGAGGTGTTATGATGTTATTTTTATGACGACGATGTGTATTATGCTGCTGAGGTATGTTTACGATTAATAGGCTGAGGCAATATGAGTTATTTGATTATGCTTCATATTTATAATGACGAAATATTGACGAGTGTCAATATGTGTAATAAGGTAAGGAGTAATGAATAGTGGGTAGGGACTCTTGACTTGTGAAAATGGATGTTGGAAACCAAGAATCGTACTTTAAGAGTTATGAAATGTGTGTAAATGCGTGAATGTATCACAATGCCGGCGAAAATTTTTTGGACAACGTTATATTCATAGGATTTTCTTTCTACAGATTTGCAACGCTAATTCTTGACCTGTGAAATATTTTTATGTGAGACTGTCACTGTAGCGGAAACTGATGTCGTAAATATTTCCGTAAGAAAGTTAAGTGACCACCTGCATGTAATGCGTCGTGGGCACGCTGCTGTGTCAAACACCTGGAGAACAAGCCATTAGGGTGTGCCTTTCCGGAAGCACAGGTAGAAAAAAAAAAGGAAAAAAGGCAGGCCTTTATCCTCGCCATTGGCATTCCTTTAGAGAAAATATTGCAAATGCGACACCCTCATTACTTCCATTAACCTTGCTATTGACATTCCTTTGTAGAAAGCATCGCAAATATTACATGCTCATTACCTGAAAACATATGATTACTCGTACTTTGTGCTAATTACTGCAATGCTTATGAATTGATGGGAAATATTCGTACACCTGCACACCTGATTATGACAAGTGTCTTTCTATGAGAGTTGAGAGAATTTCTACTAACTTATGAAATGCCACATGAATATTGAATGATATTTTTATGCTTTGCTTTTCATAGTTGCTTATTTCACTTGATATCTGGTTTCCAGCTGTGTTGCAGCATTGCTTTTGTAAAATGAAATGCATTTGCTAATGTGAACACTTTCTGTCAACAGATCTATTAAATAATTATTTTATGATCCACATTCTTTAAAAAAGGAGCACTTGGAAAGGAAAGAACAATAAGAAGGAACTAGTAACAGTAACACGTAATTTTCTTTTCAAGTACATGGTAATATTTCTTTTTACAATCAGTTGTTGTGGTGCACCACTTTAATTACATAGATATTAAGATGTGAATATACATTTCCCTTATCTGCATTGTTGTTTTTACTGTAATATTTTTTCTGCTTGAGCTTTGTCATGTATAGATATAAGTTTTATATTTTTTATATTTGCTGCTGCTGTTTGCCAGGCATAGTGCTACTGAATTTTAAATTGTGTTACTCTGTTAAGCTAATTTTACTACTGACTTATTTTTCTTGCTACTGTACATTGGCTCATATTAGTTGTAATGTTGCATTGCTTGGTAATTTATATTTACTGTAGCTTGCTTTGCGATTTTCCATTTTTTTTGCATTGCTGTTTGTGTTAATTTGTTATGTGCTGCTGCATTGCCTCGTCCCTTAGTTTAGTATCTGAGCTCAGTAGATTTAAGTTAGCTTAAGAGGAGACTATATAAGAAACTAACTATTATAAATTTATAAGAAATGCATTGAGAAGCTATCAGAAAATGGTCTGGCAAAATAAAAAGGATACTGTACAGTGGAGAAAAACTATTATTGACAGAGGATGTGAACAGAATACAGAAAGCAGCGAGAAAAACTATTTTTGACAGAGGATGTGAACGAAATACAGAAGGCAGGCTTAGATAGGACTTTTGGGAATAATGATGAATGAAGGGAGATCTCCAAGAAGCAAAGAAAGTTTTGTTTGCAAAATACTGCAATGAAACAAACCCTGTCCTTTCCTTTTGTGTTATCCCACTATGTGTTTGGGTACCCTTGTGTAT
The DNA here is from genome assembly GCF_021461385.2 of Schistocerca piceifrons. Taxonomy (NCBI): domain Eukaryota; kingdom Metazoa; phylum Arthropoda; class Insecta; order Orthoptera; family Acrididae; genus Schistocerca; species Schistocerca piceifrons. Next base: position 117,905,668 of record NC_060138.1, read on the forward strand.
ATATGTTCTTCCTGTCTTTATATGTTTACCTCATCAGACTTTTGTTGTAGAATTTTTCTCATACTCAGCTACATGAACTATGATGAGGAATACTGTTATCCTCAAATATAATTTGCGTTAATAATATGTTATTTACTTTGTGAAGATGTTAGACATTATTAATTCTGTTTTGTTTAATGCTCATGTGTGAAGTTGATGTTTCGAAAGTTACTCTGATCTTTTATGTATCTACTTATCTCATAATTCCTGTAACATTGATGTATATGTTTATTTCTATTCTTTTGTAAAGCCTGTGTTACTACAAATGTTATCTGTATTGTTATGTTCTTTAATGATGTATTTTGTACCTTTGTAATTGTATTTTCATGTTGTAAATTTATAATTGTACAGACACCAGTTCTTCAAATTAAGTTACATTTCACTGCACACGTTTCTGTTGGTCATAGTATATGGACAATATGTGAGAAGTAGGGACTGATAGTGTTTGCACGTGTGTTAATGATTCAGCAAGGGACTGGATAACAGCATTGCTGGTTCTAAGGACAATTTCAAAAACTTTGTGAGTGCACAAGTGGTGGTTTATGGACTTGCTATATTCTCTGCAAGACTCTTCGATGGTGATTGTGCACCTGCACAGTCGCAACAGATGGCTGCTGGCCATTTCTACAAGGACTACAGTGGGTCTACACCTTTGCTGACTCACCAGTACCATTATTTCTACAAGGACTGCAGTGGGTCTGCACCTCTGGTGGCCCACCAATACCGTAATCTCTACCAGGACTACAGTGGGTCTGCTCTGTGATGACCTACCTACCAATACTCTTCAAAATTTCGACTGACTCTGCTGTGGGTTTGCTATGTTGTGACCCAATACTTGTCTGCATGCCGAGTCAGCACTGTCTTTCCGTTGGAAGGACAACACTACTTCTTCAAGACTGCATGGAAATCCACTACTTCTGTGTGCATTTTCTTTTACTGCTCAGACTTTGAGAAAAACTCTGCATTTTTACTGTGATGAACAATGTGGACTGTCTTTATGGACTGTGAGAAATTTTTAGCTTTTGACCAACATTGTATCAATAAGTGTGTGCATTTGATTTCTTTGTTATTGTAATTATGAAAATTTTTTTTCAAATCTGTATTGGCCACTGCCCAATCCAATTTGTAAAAATTTTTGTGGGGAGCATGGGGGCTATGTAAGTAGGCTGTTTAGGTTTTTTTATTGGTAACGCCACCTCTGTATGAAAATCACTGGCTGTGCTGTGTGCAGTCTGTGGCTAGTTTGCATTGTTGTCTGCCATTGTAGTGTTGGGCAGCGGCAGCTGGATGTGAACAGCGCGTAGCGTTGCGCAGTTGGAGGTGAGCCGCCAGCAGTGGTGGATGTGGGGAGAGAGATGGCGGAGTTTTGAAATTTGTCATGAACTGCTATATTTATATATGATGATATCAAGGTAAATACATTGTTTGTTCTCTATTAATATCTTTCATTTGCTAACTATCCCTATCACTAGTTAGTGCCTTCCATAGTTTGAATCTTTTATTTAGCTGGCAGTAGTGGCGCTCGCTGTATTGCAGTAGCTTGAGCAGCGAAGATTTTTGTGAGGTAAGTGATTTGTGAAAGGTATAGTTTAATGTTAGTCAGGGCCATTCTTTTGTAGGGAATTTTGAAAGTCAGATTGCGTTGCGCTAACAAAATATTGTGTGTCAGTTTAAGCACAGTCATGTATAATTGTTCAAAGGGGACGTTTCAAAGGTAGCGATGAAGTGGGGATTTTCCCTAACGACCATTTCACGAGTGTACCGTGAATATCAGCAATTCAGTAAAACATCAAATCTCTGACATCGCTACGGGCGAAAAAAGATCCTGCAAGAACGGGACCAAATACGAATGAGGAGAATCGTACAACGCGACAGAAGTGCAACCCTTCCGCAGATTGCTGCAGATTTCAATGCTGGGCCATCGACAAGTGTCGGCGTGCGAACTAAAGAACGAAACATCATTGATATGGGCTTTCGGATTCGAAGGCCCAGCCGTGTACGCTTGATGACTGGACGACACAAAGCTTTGCGCTTCGCCGGGGCCCGTCTACACCGACATTGAACTGTTGATGACTGGAAAAGTGTTGCCTGGTCGGACGAGTTTCGTTTCAAAATGGTTCTGAGCACTATGCGATTTAACTTCTGAGGTCATCAGTCACCTAGAACTTAGAACTACTTAAACCTAACTAACCTATGAACATCACACACATCCATGCCCCAGGCAGGATTCGATGCTGCGACTGCAGCGCCTAGAACCGCACGGCCACTCTGGCCGGCAGTCACGTTTCAAATTGGGCGGATGGACGTGTACGGGTATGGAGACCACTTAATGAATCCATGGACGCTGCACGTGGAGCTGGTGGACGCTCTGTAGTGGTGTGGGGCGAGCGCAGCTGGAGGAATATGGGACCCCTGATACGTCTAGATTCTACTCTGATAGGTGACACGTACCTTACCTCGTTACCTGCATCCATTCATGTTTATTGTGTATTGCAACGGACTTGGGGGACTCCAGCAGGATAGTGCGACAGTACACTCGTCTATAATTGCTACAGAGTGGCTCCAGGAACACTCATATGAATTTAAACAGTTCCGTTGACAACCAAATTCGCCAGATATGAACATTATTGAGCATATCTGGGATGCCTTGCAGCATGCTGTTCAGAAGAGATCTCCAACCTCTCGTACTCTTATCGATTTATGGACAGGCCTGCAGGCGTCATGGTGTCAATTCCCTCCAGCACTACTTGAGACATTAGTCGAGCCCATATCATATCGTATTGCGGCACTTCTGCATGCCGGCGGTGTCCCTACACCGTATTAGGCGGATGTACCAGTTTCTTTGGCTCTACAGTGTACATTCACAGGTGCCGGTACCTATAGCTTTGACGCTTTCTAGTTGGATGACATTTCCGGACAGGGTTTTCTATTAAAAATATTACGTACTCTCTCCCCTCTGCAAGCCCTGAAATTCTGTAACGGGAATTTATATTTTGTTGCCGTAAGGCTGCTTTCGTGAGATAAGTCAGGCCATACTCCAGTAGGGCAGAAGATCGATCAGCGGTCGTTGCCAGTGCAGACGCCGGTGTGGATTGCCCCCTTCTGAGACCTGCAAGACGCCGACCCAATCAGTAAGCCGATAGCCCGAGACGGCTGCAGAGCAAATAGCGACCAACGTGGCGGGCGGCGGCGTGAATTTCCAGTAGCCCGAGGCAGAGGCCGTCGACGCTGAGGGTCTGGGGAGCTCCGCGCCGACGCCAATCCGCCGGCGGCGCTGCCGCCAGAATTTATGAGGCCCGGCGCGTCGGGTGGCGAGCGGGGTCCCTCCCGCCAGACCGCGTTCGTCTGCGTGCCTCAGGAGCGCCGGGCCAACCGGAGAGGTGTGGGGCGTAGCGCAGCGCACAGTAGAAAGCGAGGCAGCCCGGGTGTCGCCGCCGTCTCAGCGGGCCGTTACGCCACTCCTCTTACTGCAACGGCAGAACCACCCGAGCGCATTGTTACTCTCTCGCGAGTGCAGACAAGTCGCAATGATGCCAGAGTATTCTCTTCTGGAATTAAATCAACATCTTGCGAGTTACATCACACTGCTTGGCTTTCGGCATTCCTACCACACATCCTAGGGGAGCTGGATATCATTCATTATCAATCACACACATCCTAGGGGAGCTGGGTATCATTCATTATCAGTCAGGTTCTCATCCATCTCCTCTCAGTGCAGTCCGCTGTCCTGCTCATGTTGTAACAGAACGAAAAGCTACACTACTGGCCATTGCAATTGCTACACCATGAAGATGACGTGCTACAGACGCGAAATTTAACCGACGGGGAGAAGAAGCTGTGATATGCAAATGATAAGCTTTTCAGAGCATTCACACAAGGATGGCGCCGGTGGCGACACCTACAACGTGCTGACGTGAGGAAAGTTTCCAACCGATTTCTCATACACAAACAGCATTTGACCGGCGTTGCCTGGTGAAACGTTGTTGTGGTGCCTCGTGTAAGGAGAAGAAATGCGTACCATCACGTTTCCGACTTTGATAAAGGTCGAATTGTAGCCTATCGCGATTGCGGTTTATCGTATCGCGACATTGCTGCTCGCGTGGGTCGAGATCCAATGACTGTTAGCAGAATATGGAATCGGTGGGTTAAGGAGGGTAATACGGAACGCCGTACTGGATCCCAACGGCCTCGTATCACTAGCAGTCGAGATGACAGGCATCTTATCCGCATGGCTGTAACGGATCGTGCAACCACGTCTCGATCCCTGAGTCAACAGATGGGGACTTTTGCAAGACAACAACCATCTGCACGAACAGTTCGATGACGTTTGCAGCAGCATGGACTATAAGCTCGGAGACCATGGCTGCGGTTACCCTTGACGCTGCATCACAGGAGTGCCTGCGATGGTGTGCTTAATGATGAACCTGGGTGCACGAATGGCATAACGTCTTATTTGTGGATGAATCTAGGTTCTGTTGACAGCATTATGATGGTCGCATCCGTGTTTGGCGACATCGCGGTGAACGCACATTGGAAGCGCGTATCCGTCATCGCCATACTGGCGTATCACCCGGCGTAATGGTATGGGGTGCCATTGGTTACACGTCTCGATCACCTCTTGTTCGCATTGATGGCACTTTGAACAGTTGACGTTACATTTCAGATATGTTACGACCCGTGGCTCTGCCCTTCATTCGATCCCTGCGAAACACTACATTTCAGCAGGATACTGTACGAGCACATGTTGCAGGTCCTGTATAGGCATTTCTGGATACAGAAAATGTTCCACTGCTGCCCTGACCAGCACATTCTCTAGATCTCTTACCAACTGAAAACGTTTGGAAATGGTGGCCGAGCAACTGGCTCGTCACAATGCGCCAGTCACTACTCTAGATGAACTGTGGTATCATGTTGAAGCTACAAGGGCAGCTGTACCTATACACGCCATCCAACCTCTGTTTGACTCAATGCCCAAGCGTATCAAGGCCGTTATTACGGCCAGAGGTAGTTGTTCTGGGTACTGATTTGTCGGGATCTAAGCACCCAAATTGCGTGAAAATGTAGTCACATGTTAGTTCTAGTATAAAATATTCATCCAATGAATACCCGTTTATCATCTGCATTTCTTCCTTGTGTACCAATTTTAATAGCCAGTAGTATAGCTAAGTATGCTGTGACAGCAGAAGCTTTATTCACGAGTTTACCATTTTAGGTATCTTCAGAATTTGTTTAGGAACTGCAGGTAACGCGTTAGTCGTAAGTAGCTGAACATTTTGTAAAATGTAATCTTTCAAGTTCAGAATTGTTACCGTTAATAACATAGTTAATATCCGAACATTTTGGTATGCTGCTTCGGTGCAGGCATGATGAGAAGAGTCAACTAAAGTCATTTAGAGCGCTCATAGTTCGAAGAAGGGCACACTGCAGGAGACCTCTCAAACAGGGTAAAGTCTGTTATCACCAAATATAATATCAGCTTTATAATCATTGCCATAGTAACAGACAACGCGTCAAATGTGAAATTAGTTGCAATGCTTCTGAAACTTCACATGTCCCAAGCTTTTTACATTCAAATGGTTCAAATGACTCTTTGCACTACGGGACTTAACGTCTGAGGTCATCAGTTCCCTAGAACTTAGAACTACTTAAATCTAAGGACATTATTCGCATCCAAGCCCGGGACAGAATTCGAAGCTGCGACCGTTGCGGTCGCGTGGTTCCAGACTGAAGCGCCTAGAACCGTTCGGCCACAACGCCCGGCTTTGCAGATTCCTTGAACCTCACCGTGTAACACGCAGTTCTGAAATCCATGTAACAGACTTTTGACAAGGTCGAAAGAGTTGTTATGTTTCTCAAGAATAGTCCCTTTGCTTTAAGCAAATTTGCTGAAATGCAAGAAAATTTCAAAAAAGACCAGGCAGAACTCAACTTACAAAATGTTGCCAAGATTTACTTTAAGTAAAAATTACATAATTTCTTTCCTCACCATTTTGTTTGGAAAATCTAACACCTTAAACTTAAAAGATACAGACTAGGAGATAATGCAACAGTCTTTACCGATTTTGAAAGTTTTCAATGAGGTAACCTAGACGTATCTTCAGAGAAAACGGTCTCACTCTAAAAAGTGAATATCTTGCCAAGGTTAATAACAAGGTAACTAATATCTTTTGGTGTCAAAAATAAAGAATGTCCTCAAGAAACAGTCACTGATTGACAGTTTGCTTTAATATTTATCAGAGCGGGTTCACGATGCTTCCAGCAACGAATTAGTCAGGCAACGTTACTGGACCCCCGGTTCAAAGGGCAAGGATTTTCAGACGATAAAACATTTAAGGACCGTTACATGAAGGTTATTGCAGAAATAAAATCGTTGGTTGTTCAACAAGAACAAAAACAGCTCATTTCTCAACCATTTACCACCATAACACATGTTCTTCAGTCTGGGAGAAGTCCGATGAAACTATTAGTCAGCTCCAAGCAAGTCAAGACCCAGCAGTTGTAGAACTGGACAAAAATTTGGCTGGGGGATATTTGCCTAGAAACAGCTGTCCCTTAAACTGATGGGAAAAAAGAAAATTCCTCTACCTAAAGCTGTATCAATTGGTTCTTAAAGTACTATGTGTTACAGCAACGTCAGTGCCCGCTGAACGAATGTTTTCAAAAGCAGAGCAAATATGCAGCGAGAAGAGTAGCAAATTCATATGGACCAAAATAGATCAAATTTTATTTATAAATCACATTATTTGTTAATTTTACCTTTTTTGGGTATGCTGCAGATATACTTTAATTACAGCTGTTTTGTAACTCTTATATTGTATTTTCTCGAATAAAAGTATCAAAATATAGGAAGAATCAGTTTTAATTCTTAAATTTTTTACACTTTATAAAAAATATTTACGATTTTGCTGCAATATTTATAATATTTGCATCTTGTGCCTCAAAGTTACTAGGGACATAACACAAAATTATTTTCCTGTTTATTCATGTTATTACAAAATAGGACAAAATCGGATGAAAATACAGGCTTAGTGAACTGGATTACAAAGGCAATGTGCCTTCCTTTTACTTGTTTTTGTGAGTCAATGGTGTGTGATGACTCATGAAAAAGAACTAGTTCATTCCAGCGAATTACCAGTTCTGATACAATCTCTGAAAAGAACGGTTTTACTCATCCCTACTGTTATCGATGCTAATGACAATATCCCTATCACCGAACCGTTCATGGTAACTCCCAATCTGCCCATCCTTCCTATTCGCAACAAATTTTCCGCTGGTATTACCCCTATACACGTCTGACCAGAAGTCATTATCTTCTTTCCATTTCGCTTTACTGACCCTCACTACATCTAGAACGAACCTTAGCGTTTCTCTTTTCAGATTCTCTAGGTTCACTATCGTTAAAGCTCGTAGAACGTTACCCTTTTGTTGGTTATTCAATCTTTTTCTCATGGTCACCTCCCCATTGCCAGTTCCGTCCCAGAGATCCGAATAACGGATTAATCAGGAATCTTTTGCCAGTGGAGTGATAATCATCACATTTTTAAATTACAGGCCACGTGTCCTGTGGATACACATTATGTGTCTTGAATGTACTGGTTTTCATTGTCTTCTGCACCCTTATGCTGTTGATCGCTGCAGTTTGCCACCCAAAGGGCAACAGAGTGCCCTGAACCTCTGTCCGTTCATCCGCCGTCTCTGACAAGGCCTTCGGCGAGGTTCGAATGCGTGACCGATGACGATATCCTTAGAGCGCATTGACCTCCAAGTCTTCGCACAGGATATACTTAGAGGTCAATGTCATTGTGACAGTGTACCCATTTCCCCAGACGTGTCTTCATAGGGGTACATTTGATATCAGTTTGACCCATGTCAGCGCCATCTAGCGGGCCAACCATAGCGCCGTCTGGTTTGCCCTTTCAAGCTAGACGAGTTTCATGCTTTGTAGTTTTTTCGTTTGATACTTATTTCGTGAGATATTTGGCCCGGTCACTGTCAATAGACCAACCAGTATACTTTCTTCTGGCATTTGTTATTTAACTGTAAGTAACTCTTTTACAGAACGTTAAATATAGAGAATGTTTATAAAATACGGTACCCAGTTGTTCCTGAAAAGGACCCATATTTTCATTTACCTCATAAAAATCCTGCTAATTTCTACGGAACAATATTTGTTTTAAAGTAACTAACATAATATTAAACTATGTTTTGATATTAGTAACAAAAACCAGTCCTAGAAACCATTTTGATTAAAAATAATCAGTTACGTGGAAATAGGTGCTGATTTTTATACATGGTCATAAGAACTGTTGCTTTTAAAAAACAGACAGTAAAAAATATTATTTACAACAAGTGATTGGAGATCTTCTGGGCGAACGTTATGTCATTTTTTACAAACTTTCTGCCAATACAGGCATTAGCATATGTTAGGAGATTCTTGCATAAGAGATAAAAAAGTCGTTAAAATAAACATGAAACTAAAAATTTAACAAAACTTGTTCGGACGCAGGGGTCAAAAATTAGGGGTAAGTCAACAGTAGCGCAAGTGGTAAAGGAGAAATATGTTATAATTAAGATAAAAACTCAGAATAGACAAGTATAAACTGAATACACGTTGAATAGGGAGGCTTTTAATATTCACTGGTGTTGGGCAATTTCTTATGGCGAACACAGGTTACGTATCTGTGGAGAGACATTGAAAATAAAACAAACAGAGCAAGAAGATACTATAAATATACGCCAGAAACTTTTTTTTAACTTCGGCGCAAACTGTAATGTTAAAAAAAGAAATGACATACAAAAGATGTATACATTTTATTATAAGTTTATACATTTAACTAAAGTCGAATTGACAAGGAATGAGCTAAATCTCTTAAATGAAGGGCTGCAGTGTAACCTGAATTCCACAGTTCATTCGAATACTACAACATAGCCTTTTGCGAAAGTAAAAGTAGCGTATGATATCGCGAAAATGAGTGAATATTAACAAACCAACACGGAAGTTGAAATAACGAAGTGAACTGAACTCAGGTCGGAGGAACAAAAAGAAATCGAAGTTACTCATCCGCCCAAATCAGAATCTAGAGTTACAGAAGGCTATCTTAACTAAGAGAGATAAGGGCGCTACAGTGGTCGTAATATGTAACAGGAATTACATTGGAAAATAGATGTAAAAAAAAAAGGTTCAAATGGCTCTGAGCACTATGGGACTTAACTTCTGAGGTCATCAGTCCCCTAGAACTTAGAACTACTTAAACCGAACCTAAGGACATCAGACACATCCACGCCCGAGGCAGGATTCGAACCTGCGACCGTAGCGGTCGCGCGGTTCCAGACTGTAGCGCTATAACCGCTCGGCCACCCCGGCCAGCTAATAGATGTCAACCAGTTTCTCAACACACTTGAAGAAATTGTTTAAATATAATGTCACGAACCCGTTAATCCCTGAATTACGCTCGCAAATAAATCTGTACAGAGAGCAAAAACATGTATGTCCCATTGTGAGTAATACCTATTACCTAAATTATAAAATAAATTAAGAGAGCGTATAAATATCGTCGATCATTCAGTGTAAAGCACATTGACGAATTACCTGACGAAATCAAAGATATAGTAATACCTAAAGGTGTGTCTCGAGTGTCAACGCATATTAACAATTTACGTACAAATATCCCCGTGAAGGAGATAAAAAAATAGCATTAGGAGAAGGGACTGAACTAGTGGAAGTGTTGGAACTAATACTGCCTTTCAATTACTTCGCATTTAATGGAAAAAATTATCAACAGGAAAGTGGATTGCAAATGGCCGACACTGTGAACAGGACCTTATCAGAGATTGTTACAAATAACCTTAAGAACAAATTCATTGATGAAAATAGTGATGTCATGAAGAAAACCATGTATTACACGAGATGCGTAGATGCTTAGAAAACGCTTTGAAAACTTAGCACAAAAAGCGAGTTCTGAGCAGTCGAACATTAAATTCACAATGAGATTCCAGAAAGACGGCTGTATACGCTTCTCACATTTGAAACTAACAAAGAAAGGCGGAAAACATGAAATTATCATTTTCGGGAAACCTCTCATTGCTTGTTCCACCCTCCACGATAGAGATGGGTGTAATGGTTGTTAAGATTGCCTTCCGCGCCGTCATGAAGTTGAAAGAGAGCTGAACATATAATGGGAAGTGGCCATGGCGATTGTATATAGAGGAAGGGACGTCACGAAAATCCATAATAAAGAAAAGGACATGAGACTAAAACAAATAAGCGGAGATCACGTCACAGTTACTTGTGGCTATGCCCTACAAAGAAATGACCTTCCGACAAAATTGCGACGTACTTTCGAAAAGCACATGTAAAACTAAGTTTTAAAACAAAATAGTTTGCTAAACTTCAGGCTCAACTGTAGAGCTTGTTATAGTAGGAATAAGTCTTGGGACTAAGACGAGTATACGATTACGATACAGTGCAGTAACGTCAGTAAAAACTACAGAAGGCAAACTTGGAAGAACTTCGGAACTTTATTCAGGATACACACATATTTTCAAACCAGAACCACGTCTGGGCACATATGACAACTTGAAAGCACTCTGTCTGGAACACTGAGAAGAATTCGGACGTCCTACACCGAGATTAAGAACGGCGCTTCTTTAACGGTCATAATAAATGTGAATTCACAGTGATATAATGCAAGGTCCTTGAGCCAGATCGCTGGTCGATCATCAGCGATCGGCTTGTTATCTTTGGCCCGTCCCCGGGCATGAGCATCTTTGCGTTTTCGGCTGTGGCGCGTGGGACGGCGAGAGGCAGTCGGTTTTGGGGCGGCCGGTTAGACTAGCGGAGTTGTGGCTCGGGCGTAAGCACATGTGTGATGTCTGTTACGCTGGGGCCGTTTGCTAATCGTGAAACTCCCGCGGCGGTTACTGGTTGCCTGGAAGGCATTTCATATAAACTGCGCCAAGCCTCGCCGTGAGAGGGGAGTCCGGAGTTGGCGTTGGCCTAGATGTTTGTACAAATTGAGGTGCCTGTGTGAGAAGCACGGCGTTGGTTGCTTCGTCCTTCCGGCAGCCACCGCAAGCGGATGTTCGGCCGGAATGTCTACAGTTTGTGGTGAACATAGTGTGAACAAGTTCCCGTACGATGTGCTCCCAGCCTGACTCTTAGCCTGTGTTATTTGTGGGTTCCGACCCCTTGTCTGTTACTGCTTCCGGGTGTCCTGTAAGATTTCACAGCAAAACTGTCTTTTTGTGGCATTCTGTGTTTCTGGCTCAGCCTCCGCCTAGAAAAGTGAAAGATTTGTGCCTCAACTGAAAGTGGGAGGGGGGGGGGGAGGGGGGTTTCGATTGGACACCTTTTCGAATTCCTTGATGCTGTAATTTAAACATATAAAAAAATTGTTCTTTCAGAATAAGCGCCTGTTTCTTTGGGACACTGCAGTTCAAACAGGAGTGGCGTAATGTTAATGAGTATTTGTTATTCGTCCAATGAAGTGTATTCAATGTCTTACAGATTTCTGGGGCACACAGCTGTGTTACTGAACTCATTTTGAAGTGTTCTGTCGGGTGAATGACTGCACCCCACTTCAGTGTATTCTTTTGAGTAGAATTGTAAGGTTTTTTGGATATTTGTGAGGGGGTTGTATTCATTCAATTTTGTTTTTCTCTTTCTTTTGAATTACGGAGAATTGTTTAGTTTATCTGGTTATTGGCTTAACTCGCTCTTCGGGTCGACAGAAGCGTCCGATCCCACGCGTCGGCTTTGACCCGTGACGTAAGGATGTTGTCGGGTGTGATGTCATGACGGCGCGGAGTTTGGTTTGAGTGTGGCTGTCTCCAGTTCTGTTTTCTTATTTTATTTACTTTTCTGATCTGTTCATTCTATCCCGTGAGATTTTTTTAAAAAAAGACAAACACTAATCAGCTACTGAAGCATCTTTATCTTCTATGGGTTACAGGGGTTACGACCCCTGGGGAGGTGGGTGGGTATTCATGCATGGCTGTCTTCACTTACACGTTGTAGCTACGCAAGGCGTCTAAATTTGTTTATATTTATATTTAGTTTGCCCCCCCCCCCACGCCACCCAAAACACCCCATTTCCCGCGCTTGTCCCGTTAGTGTCATTAGGCTTCTTGTGGAAAGTGTGTGTGTTTCTTTTTGTTTCCGCCATATTTGTGACGTCATGGGTCAACGCAGACGGGCGGGATCGGACGCTTCCGTATTTCCCGCACTTCACGCACTAAATCAGCTGATACTGAAATTGTTTTTTCATTCTGGTTTAATGTCAGACAGATTCAAATGTAACTTCTTTTGTGTTATTTGAAATAAATGTGTTGGATTGACGTTAATGAATTATGTGCAATCGAACTAAGGAACCCAGTCCTTCATTAGTGCTTAACAGTGGCGTGTGGTTCGGGTTGTGAGCCCCGTGCTCGGACCAATCCTAATCTAGTTCTGAATGAGAACATCAAAGTGAATAACAATGCCCATTTTAACATTTATGAAGACTTCATAAGGTGGTGGTTCCTGCTTATGGATGACCAAGGCGATGCGGGAGAGACTGTGTGGTGGGAGGGGATACGGCAGAGTGTGTGGTGTAACGGCTGTAACATGTGTGCCGTGCCTGAAATCGGTGACTGGGCCCTTCTGAGCGGCCTTCCATTCATAATGATGGTTAGAGGACGGCTGGTCGACGCGTGGCACCAAAACTGTGGAGCCTGTTGCACAATACATAAGCCTACGACAACGCCACGAATACGGACGCCACCTGCAGTCCAAATTACACATTTTTGTGGCGTCTTTATAATGTTTAAATCAAGTATTTCCAAGAACAGTATTTTCAAGAAACAAACAAATATTTATTAATTCAGACTGGAAGTGTATTGCTGATCATATTTTTCAGGTGTACCAGAAGCCACATGTTAGTAGTTGCCTTGTCAAGTTGGCGAACAACGTAGATTCTGCGAGACCACTATTGTACCCATTCACGTACCGTCTAATTTTTTCTGAAAAATAAGAATGGATTACTCTTCTAACCGATACAATCAGGTACATTCTGCGAAATTTGATGTTTGACGGTACTGTATTATAAGAACGTTGTATATCCGGTATATGTCCATTAATTATTTTATATTTATCTCGATATCTGAGGATGGTTCGTGCAAACCGACACCAGACATTAAAAAAAAATTAAAGTAACCTACACGGACAAAATAAGAACTCTCATTTACGTGATTGCGGAACTTCTCCTACGACATTGTGTACGTTTTTGCAAAATTTCGTGAACAGACTCATAGAAATAAACTTTGGCTACTTTTATCTGCAGCGAGAACATGTTTCCGGCTCGCACCTAAATGTAACTTTTTTTACAAACTTACATAACTTCGCGATTTACTTAATAATGCTTTCAGCATTGTTTCGCATGTAACTGGTGTGTTGATAAATGTGTTCTTGCCACCACGTTAATTTTCAACTCTTCCCTTGGCTAATAATGATTTTTTAAATTTTTAATTGTATTTAGTCTACATAATGACAAACATTGAATGTAGGGATAATAAACAGATTGCAATGACGTTATTGTATGAATCTCATAATGTAGTTCGAAATTAATCTGGAATAGGTTTCGTGACATATTTATAAAAACGCTGACTACTAAATACACGCAGTACAGAAAATTTGCTGGAACAAATATCACTAGGTATCAGAGGAAAAAGATTCGTACCTTACTTTGGCTCAGTTAAAATGCTCTCGTTCTGTATGCTACTTCGAAAAGGGCAAAATTTCAAAAGATATTTGGAACTGTTTAAAAAAATTATGATCATCCTATTTCACGTTCAGTGTCAACAGTTTAATAATAAAACGGTTTCCAATACGACGTACACAGGATTTAAAAGGTAATTTACACTTTAAGTCCGGAAAATTATAAAACTTGAATAATTACGAAATGTAGCATTACTTAGCAAGAAAAGGTTCAGCGGAGTGTTCATTTGTCCTTCATCTGTTTGTTTTCATCTAGGATTGTTACATTTCGAGAGCGAAGAGTAAACCGAGAACAGTGAATCAGTGCAATACGCGCCACGCGAGGGAAATAAAGCAAAGAACCAAACGTTTAGAGGAGGAAATCCTCATTTATATGAAAAGAAGCATATTTACTAAACGCACTGCATTCATGCTGATCACAAGCTGCTGCAAGACACCCATACATCGTTTGTTACTGGGTTCGTGTGCAAAACTATGTCGAACCAGACTGTGGTTGTCTGCACGCAGATGTATCCAGAAAGCTGTTACGGTGCCTGCGTAACTCTGCTTCCTGGATTCAGTCATCATTGCTATGCCAGATTTCCAGTATTCTGCCTACCGTTTTATGTCATTCCGTAAACTCTACAACATACGAAAACACAATTTTTTAGTGACAATATCATATGTCAGTAGTCTTAAAAGAACTTTGTATTTAACCTTACTGAACAATTCTAATGTGTCTGCCGTTTCATCATTGGTAGTCATAATGATCTACATTTTTTCTTGTAACTTTTGACATATTTTGGATTTTATTCTCTATGCTCACAAATGTCTGCCGTTTACTCTTTCGCAATTTAACTTGTATCAAAACGATTGATCGTTTTCAGTCTCTATTTTTGAAGTGATTTACAGTAAACGATTTGTATGGTGATTGGTTGGCTTACGAATGAATCGTCTTCTGCAAGCCTTTTGCAGGGGATAGTGGATAATATAAAGCTCTCATTGACTGCAAAATGAGACACCGTGATTTATATGTTGATGTTAATGTGTCCGTTGCTGTGCAAAACATGAAATATTGGTCAACGAAACTCGTGATAACCGAACGATTACCTTGCCTGAATTTTCTCAAAAGAAATTTTTACTTTTCTCTTTGAATGAATGTTTAAAAGTTCTGCGTGTAAATTTCACCACATACCATTTAGCCCAACCTTGGAGTTCGTTTGATAAATCACGCCTCGACGCCAGTCCACCAAACTAGCCAACACATTCTTCAACCTCTTTGTAGCATCAAATCAGTCGTACACTCATTCATTGAGTTACAGCCGTCGGCTGCGTAAAAGTAACAAAAGAAAATTACAGCGTTGTTGGGTTCAGTGCAGAAATGCCCTCAATTTTTTCCCTATTGTTTTATGTCTTCATAGGTTGTTACTGACTACCGTTTTGTTCCCCGTATGTATGGGAAACCAAGGGCAACTAGGTATTACCCATGGGTATGGGTGCTTTATGTACATGTGCACTTTGAGTACCGAAGTCGTTCTGGCAAACATCAACCGCCTCATTGTTAGCAGGTGGACCAAGTTGGCTGTTCAGGTTGTAGCATCTGTCCCAGCTGAAAGGTATTTCACATGAACAGAGTTTAATAGCATTGGCAAGTAAAATATAATCTTTTGATGTACAGTGACGTATGATGGGTGGTTCTCACAAAAATTTTTGTGCTGATTTCAAACTTTTTTACAGAAAGTTTAAAACATCCACAGTTTGAGAGTAATCAAATTGATAACACCTATAGTAATTATACATACGAGTAAATGCAAACCTTAACTAGAATACATTTTATCAATTTAAGGGGCTCCAGAACGCCCTATACTTGCAATGTTAAAATAACGCTTATAAATTACATCTTTCCTCACAAAGTATTTGAGGTAGGAAGTTGAACTTTTTACAGATTATTAATTGGAATATGGGCTACAACTTAACACAGAGATTTTACAAAATTTTTGTTCAGTTATTAAACATGATTTTTTTTTCAATTGTAATGAAAATTCACAACATTTTTTTGAAATTTTTTATTTATATATTCAAAAATATACAGTTTTTGGAAAAAGGCTGTGTTAAATTATGCAGAAGGTACTGTGTAACATTTACTGAAAGTTTGAAACAAATATGTTTGGAAGATCCTTAGAAAACATGTAATTAGTATGAAAAAATAAAAGTTTTGGGAATCGAGCGACAAAGATTGGATTAACTTTTTAGTGCATTCCAGGTCCATGGATGGATTATCTTCATCCTCTGCAAACTCCTCCTCCAGCTTCCTCTTGTTCCTCCTCCTGTTTACTCTTGCTTGTATTTCTAGACTCTTTACAGTCCTGTCTGCAGCCCGAAGGCGTTCCTTGTCTAAAGCAAGCATCGCTCGTACCATGTTGTTTACAGTAATAACACATACCTTTGGCTTTCCAACATTTCTCCTTTTCTTAAAAGCCTTCAGAGGATTTCGAATAACTTTACTTTTACTCATTATTATACTTCAACAAAACAGAGACTCAAGAAACAGAATTAATTACGAATATTTTCGAGATAACGACAGAGTAAATAAACATGAAACAACCGACAATCACACCAGCGATATATATTGAACCATCACAGGTTAGCCACAACACATACTTTATCTCACATCACTAAAATGTACCTGATGAACACGGACGTTAATAATAACACCATTTGACAGCAGTTTAACAGCGCCACAGTGGGTCACGCCCATGTAGAACACATTTCAAAAAAAATTTAAAAATAGTTGTAGTCTTCGGAATTGAATAAATTCTATATCTATTAAAAGGTAATAGTCTGCAGATTCAGAAAACGCAAAAAAGTAAAAATTGAACTTTTCATGATTTTGAGCCTTTCCGGAGCCCCTTAAAATGTATGTGAAGCAGACTTTCGACTATACTTTGCTTGAGGAACATCTGTCTTTGGAGCTCATTTTCCCTCTTCAGCGTTTTTCTATTCTAGCGTTGTCTTGATACAAACGCTTGCTATGTTTATTGCTGACAGTACGCAGGTTCTCAGGGAAGAAATCAAGATGGGAGCCCAACATCAGTTATTTCAACGACATATTTCTTCGCATCACCTTGTATTTCGCAGTCAAATCGGTGTTTAGTTCTCTATATTTTCCTACAAAGTTTATGACAGCGTTCTGAAATAAACCAATGCAGCCGATTCTTGCATATTTAACAGACGTTGTAACTATGAACTTTCCATAAGTTCCCTAATTCGAAGGCCAACAAATATTGTCTTTTTTTTAATTTCGCTTCACTGAACTTCGAAAATTTGGTTCCGTCTCTATCCATATGTTTCGCAGAAGTCTTGAACAAATTTAGTCTGACACATGAAGGGGACAATAAGATTTTTTCAGCACTTACAAGTGAATGACGAATAACATTTGTGTGCCCTGGATTGAATGACTCTCTCTTTGGCCAGCTTTAATATAATGATTGCTTCTATCTCTGTTATCCCAAATGCACAAAATGGAAAAAAATTTTGTGTAGCAAAATTGTAATGCAAATAAAATAGTTCTCACCTTAAAATCTTCACATGTCTTTCATCGAAACTCATCATATCGGATACTGGATAGCAAGAAATGCATGTTCCTCTGACTTCATACCAACTGCATGGGAAATAGGAATTGGTAGAAAGGTATTTCCATTATGTACGAAGACCATTTTCAAGCTGATTTTCGCTAATTCAATGAAGAAGCGGCAGTCTTCATCTTTATTTCAATACATAGTGACTCCATCAAAGAGTTGACCTTATTACAGAAAACTAGGTCCTCCAGTTCAGAAGATAAATGCTCAAATTCCTTTAAGCATTAATGAAAAGAACTTACTTTAGTGCCATCCTACAGGGGATGTTACTCTTTAAATCATAAAGCAAGTAAATCTGCTGTACATTTAGGTAGGCCGAGGTCACAGACGAAGTCGTTTGGATACTCCTGTGATAGTAGTAACTTCTCCTCAATATCTGGGTCACTAATATCAACACTTTCTGAATCTTCAGTCAAGTATTTGTCGTCTGGTAGACTTGGTACAGAAAGGCCTTATCCATGAGGCTGTGGTCGAATTGCTGTTTATAAAGACGGATATATAACAGTACGTTCAGACTTTGAACTAATTCCCTAGATATCTGTCAAGCAGAAGCAGGAGTCTGTTACACGATCCTTAACTTCCCGCCACACTGTAGTAACTGCAAAAGGCATATGACCAACAGCCAGTTAACAATGTTACGTAATTGGGACAACACATTTCTGCACGCCAAAAACCTGTTCTGCTCTACCTATATTGTCATAACACGACTCGTAATCTGTTTTAATTCGGGGAGTCAAAAATTGTTTTTACCGTTTACATGTCTGCGAGACATGTTCCTCCATCTAACCACAATGCCAAAAGAAAGAGAGAAGAAGAAAAAGCGACACTACACCAGTCAGTTCACTGCTGAAGAACATGCAACGTTAGCGTCTTTCACTAAATACAGCTTCTCTGGCACCTCTGGTAACTAAGTGGGTTACATTGTGTCAGTAACAGATCTATTTCCTTATGTGTTGTTGGAGCAAACTTTGGCGAGAAGGCCATTATTGTGACCAAATGTACATTACTGGACGTTGTTTTACCTGAAGTCACTGACGGCAACTGCCCAAAGCAAATGTGTCAGTTGTTGATCCAACTAACAAATAAAATTACATTCGTTTAATCACTGCATTAGCACACTACGATTATAAAGATGAAAATAATTTTTTTTAATACTACAGACAATTGGTAGGTGATGGAATATTTCTAAATTAATTTTATCCAAGATTGTCATTGCTGAACAGTGAAATAGCGCTTCTGTGTTCCTTCTATTCTTTTTATGAATTGCAATCAAAACATAGATAAAATGGTTAAAATAGTATCTTATACACACTACTGATAGCAAATATTTTGAACAATGTTGGGTTCTTCACACAGTGCCGATTATTCCCCAGTTACGTATATGGTAAAGGTGTTTTGTATCTTCTCCCTGAGTGTAACACTCAAACATAGTGGTCCAGTTTACAACATACGTCACTTCTGTAACTCCCACAGCCGGTAAGCTGCTCAAGGTTCGTCTAACAGTCAAACGCACGTGAATTATTCTGTCGGCAGCGCCTCGAGGAATCCTCCGACTACCCCCCATTTCGCTTCGCTACCTGCTGCTCATTCATATTCATCGCTACAACCGTTAATTCCACGGACTCGGCTCTGGAAAT
The DNA here is from genome assembly GCF_021461385.2 of Schistocerca piceifrons. NCBI lineage: Eukaryota > Metazoa > Arthropoda > Insecta > Orthoptera > Acrididae > Schistocerca > Schistocerca piceifrons. The sequence goes on from NC_060138.1 coordinate 117,924,714, forward strand.
TCAAGACTGTTGCAACCAAAATGAGTAGTCCGGTTTTCCCAGCAGCTCGGTGTTGAAGACCTGAATTTTCCTGATGGTAATTCGTTCAGCAATCTCAATTATCGAATGACAGCAGTTGTAACTTGTAGGGCTAAAATATGCAAGTGAGTTAGACTAGCAGACATTTCTGCATTTAAAGCTGGAGTTCGAGGAAGTTTCGCAGAACGTCTGAGTGCTAACAGTTTTGTGCTTTAATTGGCTGTCACTGTTTGGCAATCATGCGTAACTTGCATTAAATTTCTTAATTTGTTGGTACTGAAATCTGCACTCTCTTTGCAACCATTTCTGCTCCAACGTTTCTGTACCCTACTTGCGTGTCACACAAGTAACTTTTTTTGTGTTGCAACCACCTGACACAAGAAGAGAAGATATACACCTCAACGTACACTCCTGGAAATGGAAAAAAGAACACATTGACACCGGTGTGTCAGACCCACCATACTTGCTCCGGACACTGCGAGAGGGCTGTACAAGCAATGATCACACGCACGGCACAGCGGACACACCAGGAACAGCGGTGTTGGCCGTCGAATGGCGCTAGCTGCGCAGCATTTGTGCACCGCCGCCGTCAGTGTCAGCCAGTTTGCCGTGGCATACGGAGCTCCATCGCAATCTTTAACACTGGTAGCATGCCGCGACAGCGTGGACGTGAACCGTATGTGCAGTTGACGGACTTTGAGCGAGGGCGTATAGTGGGCATGCGGGAGGCCGGGTGGACGTACCGCCGAATTGCTCAACACGTAGGGCGTGAGGTCTCCACAGTACATCGATGTTGTCGCCAGTGGTCGGCGGAAGGTGCACGTGCCCGTCGACCTGGGACCGGACCGCAGCGACGCACGAATGCACGCCAAGACCGTAGGATCCTACGCAGTGCCGTAGGGGACCGCACCGCCACTTCCCAGCAAATTAGGGACACTGTTGCTCCTGGGGTATCGGCGAGGACCATTCGCAACCGTCTCCATGAAGCTGGGCTACGGTCCCGCACACCGTTAGGCCGTCTTCCGCTCACGCCCCAACATCGTGTAGCCCGCCTCCAGTGGTGTCGCGACAGGCGTGAATGGAGGGACGAATGGAGACGTGTCGTCTTCAGCGATGAGAGTCGCTTCTGCCTTGGTGCCAATGATGGTCGTATGCGTGTTTGGCGCCGTGCAGGTGAGCGCCACAATCAGGACTGCATACGACCGAGGCACACAGGGCCAACACCCGGCATCATGGTGTGGGGAGCGATCTCCTACACTGGCCGTACACCACTGGTGATCGTCGAGGGAACACTGAATAGTGCACGGTACGTCCAAACCGTCATCGAACCCATCGTTCTACCATTCCTAGACCGGCAAGGGAACTTGCTGTTCCAACAGGACAATGCACGTCCGCATGTATCCCGTGCCACCCAACGTGCTCTAGAAGGTGTAAGTCAACTACCCTGGCCAGCAAGATCTCCGGATCTGTCCCCCATTGGGCATGTTTGGGACTGGATGAAGCGTCGTCTCACGCGGTCTGCACGTCCAGCACGAACGCTGGTCCAACTGAGGCGCCAGGTGGAAATGGCATGGCAAGCCGTTCCACAGGACTACATCCAGCATCTCTACGATCGTCTCCATGGGAGAATAGCAGCCTGCATTGCTGCGAAAGGTGGATATACACTGTACTAGTGCCGACATTGTGCATGCTCTGTTGCCTGTGTCTATGTGCCTGTGGTTCTGTCAGTGTGATCATGTGATGTATCTGACCCCAGGAATGTGTCAATAAAGTTTCCCCTTCCTGGGACAATGAATTCATGGTGTTCTTATTTCAATTTCCAGGAGTGTATTATTCCACGAAATGAGACCCTGTTGTTAAAGACAGATAATGGAGAGAGATGACTTAATCTGTGCCCTGCCTTACCCACGCTTTATTTTACGTCATCGTTCCATTTCAAATCGGTCCGTATCCATAGTCCCAGATATTTTATCGAGGTAACGACTTCCAGTGATTACTCTTTAACTGAGTAATAATACAATAAAAGGTCTTCGAGTTTATACACTAGCAATATGTCACATATACTTATGTCGAAAAGCAAAACAAGGACAATGGAATGTAGTCGAATTAAGTCGGGTGATGCTGAGGGAATTAGATTAGGAAATGAGACACTTACAGTAGTACAGGAGTTTTGCTATTTGGGGAGCAAAATAACTGATGATGGGCGAAGTAGGGAGGATATAAAATGTAGACTGGCAATGGCAAGGAAAGCGTTTCTGAAGAAGAGAAATTTGTTAACATCGAATATAGATTTAAGTGTCAGGAAGTCATTTCTGAAAGTATTTGTATGGAGTATAGCCATGTACGGAAGTGAAACAGGGATGATAAATAGTTTGGGCAAGAAGAAAATAGAAGCTTTCGAAATGTGGTGCTACAGAAGAATGCTGAAGATTAGATGGGTATATCACATAACTAATGAGGAGGTATTGAATAGAATTGGGGAGAAGTGGAGTTTGTGGCACAACTTGACTAGAAGAAGGGATCGGTTGGTAGGACATGTTCTGAGGCATCAAGGGATCACCAATTTAGTATTGGAGTGCAGCGTGGAGGATAAAAATCGTAGAGGGAGACCAAGAGATGAATACACTAAGCAGATTCAAAAGAATGTAGGTTGCAGTAGGTACTAGGAGATGAAGAAGCTTGCACAGGATGGAGTAGCATGGAGAGCTGTATCACACCAGTCTCGGGACTGAAGACCACAACAACAACAACAACACATATCCCGAGGGTCAAAAGCCACTCCTTGCAGCAAACGTCGATACTTTGCAGTCTTTCTGCACTCCGGTACAGTTATCTAGCATTTCTACTTCTGTGTCTACAACAACTCACCCGCGGAAAGCCTCGTGGAACTTTCGACGTTATCCACTTTTTTATGTATTTATTTATTTATTTTACTTCAAGTTATTGGCTTTAGAGTCGTCCCCATGTGGCCATCTCAGTGATGCAAAGAAGATACGATAGCGTACTGGAAGCAATTTTATTGTCAGTTACGATACGAACTTGAGGACAACCCAATACCCAGTCCTCCAGGGGAGAAAATTTCCAACCCGGCTGGGACTCGAACTTTGCCCATTTGAATCAGACTAAGAGCAGCCGACCAGTTGCAAAGGATAAAGTAATCTTTACCTAGGTTTCAATAGATATAAATCTATCTTCTTCAGAAGACGGCAGTATTATAACAACATGAAGTGATATGTCCTTATCGTTTAGGCAAACATCTGCATAGTTACATTAAATATATAAAATATAGCCCTGAAAACAGGGTTTGTCAGACAAATAAAATAGGTACATAGAAGTTGCAGAGCGCCTAAGCCCATTTGGTTAGCAATCCGCCGCGCTTATCGCGTAGCTACCGATGCAATACACTAGTTCATTTCTATACACAGTAACCCAAAAGAAACACTGATAAACTTTCTTTAGTGACAGGTTTCTTAGAACAAAAAGAAATGCTGTCTAGTAAAAAAGGGCTCTACAATGAATATCTTAAGAGATCCGAGCACTGCTTTATCTTGGATACTATGAAACATATCTCTTCTGCCACAAATTCTTTGCTTTTCGTTTTTGAGAAGCTCATTTCCAAAAGGTATCAAATACATAAAATCTAATTTAATAGAACAGACAAAAACCTTTTATAACAGAAGCGTCTGAATGTTTTGTGTTTTTGTTGTTATAATTAGGTAGATGTTGAGACACATTACGCCAAGTATCTCTGTTAAAAATTTATGTGCTTAGTTGTTATTGGATAAATGAAATGTATTTGGTATCTTTTGCCAGAAAATTGTGGTTAAATTTGGTAAATGTTGTCCTGGAACTATATTAGTACAAACAGGGAAATATAGTTGACTGTTTCATTTGTGGTGTTTTGTACTGCAGTTTAAGCTCTTCATGAGCTATTTTCAAGTGTTATTAACTTAAAGATTTCGAAATATTGCGAAGAAAATTAGTGAGACTATTTTATTTCACAAAATATTTCACTCGTTATTATCATTATCACGCAATCTAATCAATGAAATGAATACTTTTCTCTGGAACTTTCTGCAGTGCAATCACCACCACACAGAACAGTATTAAAGACCTGATCAACAACAAGGTCTACAGATGACCGCGAGGTACTCCACGAACATCTATCATCCGTAAGGACATTGACATCATCACAACATTCTTTTTATGAACGTATGTTACATAGCATTCATTACTGTGTAAGTTAAAAACGAAATATTGATAGTATAAACATAAAATTCTCTCTCTCTCTCTATTCGTTTAGTCGGTTCCGACTCTTCGTGACCCCATGAACCAAATCACGCAACTTTTTCCTGTCTTGCACTTTCTCCCGTAGACCTTCCAGGTTGAAACACATTGCTTCTGTGATGCCATCGATCCATCTCATCCTCTGACGTCCTCTTCTTCTAATTCCTTCAATCTTCCCCAGCATTAATGTTTTTTCCAGCGAGGCATGGCTTCGCATTGTGTGTCCAAAGTAGGGCAGCTTTTGTTTTAACATTAGACCTTCCAGGGAGAAATCTGGTTTTATTTGCTCCAATATTGATCTGTTGGTTCTCTTTGCAGTCTATGGAACTCTAAGAAGTTTCCTCCAACACCACAATTCGAAGGAGTCAATTCTTCGCCGTTCAGCCTTTCTAATGGTCCAGGTCTCACATCCATACATCACAACTGGGAAGACCATAGCCCTCACAATACGGATCTTTGTTGCTAGTGTTATATCTCTGGACCTTATAACTTTGTCAAGGTTTGACATCGCCTGTCTACCGAGCAACAGGCGTCTCCGGATTTCATGGCTGCAGTCGCCATCAGCAGAGAACTGGGAACCGAGATAACTGAATGTGGTCACTAGTGTTATATCTCTGGACCTTATAACTTTGTCAAGGTTTGACATCGCCTGTCTACCGAGCAACAGGCGTCTCCGGATTTCATGGCTGCAGTCGCCATCTGCAGAGATCTGGGAACCGAGATAACTGAATGTGGTCACTACCTCCATGGTTTCTCCTGCTGTATCCCACGAATTGGTAGGTGTAGTTGCCATAATTTTCGTTTTCTTCACATTCAGCATAAGACCGGCCTTTTCACTTTCGTCTTTCACCTTCAGTAAGAGTGTTCTCAATTCTTCTTCACTTTCTGCCAACAGGATCGCATCATCCGCGTACCTGAGGTTGTTTACATTTATTCCAGCTATTGTAATTCCTGCTTCTCCTTCATCTAGCTTCGCATTCCTCATAACATGTTCTGCATACAAATTGAATAAGTACGGTGACAGTATGCAGCCTTGCCGGACCCCTTTCTGAATCTTTATCCATTTCGTTGTTCCATACATAGTTATCACCGTGGCTTCTTGGTCAAGGTATAAACTTATAAACTCCGTATCAGATGAATGAGGTGATCTTGTACACCCATGTTTTTCAGTACGTTCCATAATTTGTTGAGATCGACTCAGTCAAAGGCTTTGGCGGAGTCAGTAAAGCAGAGGTACACATCTTTCTGGAATTTACTACCCATGGGGTTTTCTTGGGATAGTTCAGTGGTGGTTTCCCATTGCCTTCCACTGTCCTCCAACTCCTATCTGCTCACCGACTCAGTTTCCCGCTGGGGTTGGTTACCCACCCTTCCGCTGAGTTGCTCGGCTTAACAGGGGCACCACGTGTAGGTAGGAAGCTGGAGAATTGATGTGACAGAGGCTGTGAGAACTCTCTTGCTGATTTCTCGTAATCGCGTATCACCCCCATTTTATGCCAGAGTCTCATGATGTCTGCAGAGACCCCCCAGGTCAGTTCCTGGGCCCAAACATAAAATTAAACATGCTTAAAAACAAAGAACAGCATTACTTTGCTATAGATTATCTTCATTAATAACATCTTTGTCACTGTACTGTTATCTTCATTCAGTGCTCTGTTATAAAAGTGCAAATCTCCTTCTGAGTATCCCAAAAAACCCAATAAGTTCACATACGTGACTCTTTTTTGCAGGGTGTGCATGGCTTTTAGCATTAACTTTTCTAGTCCTTGCCATAACGTGCTCATGTTTTACTGGCTATTTTTTTAGTATTTTCTGTTCACAATGAGCTGTTCCCGCATATAATGGGTGTGGACCAAACAGACCTCTCTGCGCCTGCAAGGTGATCCCCTTCCCATAGCTTATCTTGAAGCTTTTTGAAGATGGCATACAGACCTCGAAAAGATCTTGTCAGCTGACTCAATTAAAATCAACAACTAACTCAAGCAACTTTCGGGCATCTTTAAAAAGGGTATCATACTCTTCTGGCCAAAAGGGTACAACTTTTCCTCTTGTCTTTTTTCAGCCAGCTTGTAGGAGTAGCTTCTAAAGGGCAAGAACCCTTCTACTTGCAAATTGAACTGATGTGCGATTACAATAGTTTTCGTTCTGAGACTAACAGCTGTCACAAAACATTCTTACTGCATGAATGTGCTGCTCCTTGCAAAGGGGAAAGAGTAGTTTCGAAAAAAAAGTCCCAAAAACAATAACTTATTTCCATAGGCCCCCTACCCCCACTCTCTAGCCATCTGTAGAAGTGTGTTGTACTCTCATTAATAGTTTTATCTTTTCTAGAATCGCAATTCCATGAATGTAATACCAGGGCTGCCTTGAGTAATAGACCTGCCCAACGGTAATCTTAAGCAGAAGCTGATTTTGTATCAAATCAAAATTCACAGTCAGTGAATTTTCAAAATGTCTTTGCCCTATAGTTAAACAACGCTCTCCCTCTGTTCTTCTGTAGATGCAGCTGTTTTTAACTTTTTATTGCATATTAGACTGGTGATCACGAAGTAGATGAGGTTAAGTATTCTGTAACCTAGGGAGCAAAATAACCCTGTAAGACCAAGTCGTCCCTACGTGTGAAAGAGGAATATAGAAACGTAAGATAGTCACTTTTTTATATATGTCTTAGGTAAGAGTGGGGTAAGTGAGTAACCGAGTAAACACCGGGTGATGGGCTGGTAACAGTATAAAAAAATAAATGGCTGTCGATTCAGAGCTCTATGTTTCTCATTTCTAATCGGAATGACGAGCACATGCAAAAGCATTCTCTCAAATGCGAACGTGTAACGTATTTGATGGTTGAGATCTCACTCGTTCTCTAAAATTACAAACTAAGGAGTAAAAAGGTGATGTTATAATTTCCGTTTGACTCATTACTCAGGATGTCCTCACATACTACAGCCTGTAGCGTCTGTATAAAATTTTGAGAAGCAGCGAAACCTAGGGTAGTAAAAGGCTGGGGATGCGGTGACGTAAGTATTTGTTAACTTCAGTATTGTTCATTAAGAGTACAACCGAATCAATCAGAGCGCATCAACTTAAATAGCAAACTAGGGAAGCATTACTTGCACCCTACTTCAGTAAATAAAACTTCATATCTTGGTTTAAACAGCTTGACCGACGTCTGAAATCGTAAATAAATTATACTTTAATAATGAAAGGAGAGCCACATTGTATAAGATGTAACTAAAGTACATTTACAGACGTTGAGGTCGTGTAATGGGGACCAGGATGGTTAGGACTCGTGGCCAGAGACGCACCGTTTACCCGCTGTACGCAAAATACCTCAACACACGTTCAAATCTCTTACATTTTCGGCACCACTGACTAAGGTATACATCAACACCTTTCACCTGATGCCCCAAGCCCACCGCAGGCTCGTTTACATGACATTCAGCTGAGTTCCTGATCTGCCCTGTCGTGCTTATGGTCGTTATTCATGCTGTACTACTGTACCCGCCAAGAATGGTTTGTACCTGTTCTTGTGAGTGTAGTCTTTGTTCACCCTCTACAGTAGTAGTAATTCACTACATTACAGACTTCAAACCCATATGGAAAGACTGCTACCTCGAGTTACGGCTGTGACGGATGCCGTAAGGAAAGAGAATGGTGATCGTGTCTCGCAGAACATGGTAGGGAGGTACCGTATCTGTGCTGACGCCGGTGGTCGTCACTTCCATCACAGCGGCTTGGTTTGGTTGGTTTGATGTTTAAAGGGACAAAACCGTATGGTCATCAGTCCATCACAGCGGGCCGAGCTTTTAAGAGGACCCGGGCGACAAGCAACAGGAGGCAGAGAGTGGGAACTTTCGGACGTCAGTCCCTATTCTAAACTTAACCTTATTGGTATACACTTGTGAGGTGCCATTGTTTTGGTGCAGCCTACCTCGAATTCCACTCTTGTGCCAGCCTATGCATCTCAGAGAAGCACTTGCAATCAACGCCCTCAGTTATCTGCTGTCTTCCTCCACGGTTTTACTCTCTACAGCTCCACCTAGTACAATGGAAGTTATTCCGCGACGTCTTAACAGACGACCTGCCTTCCTGTGCCTTCTTCCTTTTAATGTTTTCCATATACTCCTTTCCTCGGCGATTCTGCTGAGATCATTTCTTACCTTAACAGTTGACCTAATATTCAACATCCTTCTGTAGCACCACAACCTAAATGATTCGACTCTCTTCTGTTCGGGTTTTCCCACAGTCTATGTTGCACTATCATACAGTGCTTTGCTGCTAACGTACGTTCTCAGAAATTTCTTCTCAAATTAAGGCCTATGCTTGATACTAGAACACTTCCCTTGGCCAGAAATTCCCTTTTTGGCATTGCTGGTCTGCTTTTGATGTCCTCGTTGCTCCGTCCGTCATGGATTATTTTTCCGCCTAGGTAGCTGAATTCATCAACTTCCTCCACTTCGTGGTCACCAATCCTGACTTTAAGTGCCTCGTAGTTCTCGTTTCTGCTACTTCTCATTACTTCAGTCCTTCTTCGATTTAGTCTCAGTCCACGAACCGTACGCATTAGACTTCATTCAACTGAGCACATACTTTAATTCTTCTTCACTTTCACTGAAGTCAGCAATGTCATCTGCGAATTTTATCACTGATATCCTTTCATCTTGAATTTCAATTCCGCTCTTGAACCTTTCTTTCATTTGAGTTGTTGCTTCATCGATATATAGACTGAACAGTAGGGGCGAAAGAGTACGTCCTTGTCTCACACTCTTTTTAATCCGAGCACTTCGCTCTCGGTCTTCCACTGTTATTTTTCCCTCTTGGCTCTTGTACGTATTGTACACTAAAGAGCCAAAGAAACTGGTACACTTGCCTAAAATGGTGCAGGGCCCCCGCCAGCACGGAGAAGAGCCGCAGCACTACGTGGCATGGACTCCACTAGTGTCTAAAGTACTTCTGTAGGGAACCGACATCATGAACCCTGCAGGGCTGTCCATAAATCCGTAAGAGTACGAGGGAGTGGAGATGTCTTCTGAACAGCACCTTGCAAGGTACCCCATATATGCTCAGTAATGTTCATGTCTGGGGAGTGATCAGCGGAAGTGTTTAAACTCAGAAGAGTCTTCCTGGAGCCACTCTACAGCAATTCTGGACACTTGGGGTATCGCACTGTACTGCTGGAATTGCCCACGTCCGTCGGAATGCGCAATGGATATGAATGGAGGCAGATGATAAGACAAGATACTTACGTTAGTGTCAGCCGTCAGAGTTGCATCTGGACGTATCATGGGTCCCATATCACTCCAACTGCATACACCCCACACCATTACAGAGCCTCTACCAGCTTGAACAATCCCATACTCACATCCAGAGCCCATGGATTTATGAGGTCTTCTCCATACCCGTACACGTTCGTCCGCTCGATACAACTTGAAACGACACTCGTTCGACCAGGCAAAATATTTCCAATTATCAACAGTCGAATGCCTGCGTTGACGGGCCCAGGCGATGCGTAGAGCTTTGTGTCGTGCAGTCATCAAGGGTACAGGAGTGGGCCCTTGGCTCCGAAATCCCATATCGGTGATGTTTCGTTGAATCATTCACACGCTGACACTGATGGCCCAGCATTGAAATCTGCAGCAATTTGTGGAAGGATTGCACTTCTGCCACGTTGAACGGTTCTCTTCAGTCGTCGTTGGTCCCGTTCTTGCAAGATCTTTTTCTGGCCGATTCCCGATATTCACGGTACACTCGTGATTGGTCGTACGGGAAAATACCCACTTCGTCGGTACCTCGCAGCTGCTATGGACTATTGCTCGTGCGCCGACTATGACACCACGTTCGAACTTACTTAAATCTTGATAACTTGCTATTGTTGCCGACGGCAGAACCGTATTATGCCGATTTACATATCTGTGAATACGCGTGCGTATACCAGTTTCTTTGGCGCTTCAGCAGTCTTTCCCTACAGATTACCCTACTTTATTAAGAATTTCGAAAATCTTGCATTGTATTATATTATCGAACGGTTTTCCCATGTCGACAAATCCTATGAACGTGTTTCGATTTTTCTTTAGTCCTGCTTCCATTATCAACAGCAATGCGAGAAGTGACTTCGTGATGTCTTTACCTTTGGTAAATCCAAACCTAGCGTCGTCTAACAGATTCTCTATTTTCTTTTCCAGTTTTCTGTATATTATTCCTGTCAGCAGCTGGGGTGGATGAGCTGTTACGCTGATTGTGCGGTCATTCTCGCACTTGCCAGCTCGTAGAATGAATCGAATGGCTCTGAGCACTATGGGACTTCACTTCCGAGGTCATCAGTTCCCTAGAACTTAGAACTACTAAAACCTAACTAACCTAAGGACATCACACACATCCATTTCCGAGGCAGGATTCGAACCTGCGACCGTAGGAGTCACGCGGTTCCAGACTCAAGCGCCTAGAACCGCTCGGCCACCGCGGCCGGCCAGCTCGTAGAGTTTTCGGAATTATGTGGATAATATTACTCCGAACGGGCCAGTACTGCCAGACTGATAAGTTCTACACGCTAATGTGAATAGCGTTTTGTTTACAGGAGACGGGAAAAGAAAACTATCGCCACTTCCTCCAATGATTTTAGAAATCATTGCAGTATTCAATGTTACAGGTGTAAGAGACCGCTGTGTTCGCAGTAATTCTACGGTTACCAGTGAGTGTACCCGTGCTGCTATTTCAATTGTACTAGATGTGGGATTCTTCCTAAACGTCGTTCCAGCGGCGTGAAGATGCCGTAATGTAACGCTGAAACTGGTAGCACCAAAAAATAAGTCTGGAAATTTAGACAGATGAAGGGTGTTTTAATTCGATGTTTTTTTATTTCTCTTCCGATATCTTCCCATATTTAATGCAACCTTTTCGCCTTGGTTTGGCTGCATTTCTCATTGATTTCAATTTGAAGTGGTTTAAACAGGCTGGTGCATTGATAGTGATCTGGCCAAATGTCTCACGAAATAACCATTTAACGAAAAAACTACAAAGAACGAAACTCCTCTAGCTTGAACGGAGAAACCAGATGGCGCTATGGTTGGCCCACTAGATGGCGCTATGGTTGGCCCACTAGATGGTGCTGCCATAGGTCAAACGGATATCAACTGAGTTTTTTAAAATAGGAACCCACATTATTTATTACATATTCGTGTAGTACGTAAAGAAATATGAATGTTTTAGTTGTACCACTTTTTTCTCTTTGTGATAGATAGCGCTGTAATAGTCACAAACGTGTTAAGTACGTAGTATCACGTAACATACCGCCAGTGCGGACTGTATTTGCTTCGTGATACATTACCCGTGTTAAAATGGACCGTTTACCAATTGTGGAAAAGGTCGATATCGTGTTGATGTATATCTATTGCGATAAAAATGCCCAACGGGCGTGTGCTATGTATCCTACTCTGTATCCTGGACGACATCATCCAAGTGTCCGGACCTTTCACCGAATAGTTACGTTATTTAAGGAAACAGGAAGTGTTCAGCCACATGTGAAACGTCAGCTACGACCTGCCAGAAATGATGATGGCCAAGTAGGTGTTTCAGCTGATGTCGCGGCTAATACGCACGTCAGTAGCTGACAAATTGCGCGAGAATCGGGAATCTCGAAAACGTCGGTTTTGAGAATGCTGCATCAACATCGATTGCACCCGTACCATATTTCTATGCACCAGGAATTCCATGGCGACGACTTTGAACGTCGTGTACAGTTCTGCCACTGAGCACAAGAGAAATTACGGGACGTTGACAGATTTTTTGCACGCGTTCTATTTAGCGACGAAGTGTCATTCACCAACAGCGGTAACGTAAACCGGCATAATATGCACTATTGGGCAACGGAAAATGCACGATGGCTGCGACAAGTCGAACACCAGTGACCTTGGCGGGTTAATGTATGGTGCGGCATTATGGGAGGAAGGATAATTGGCACCCATTTTGTTAAAAATGGGTCAAATGGCTCTGAGCACTATGGGACTAACTTCTGAGGTCATCAGTCCCCTAGAACTTAGAACTACTTAAACCTAACTAACCTAAGGACATCACACTCATCCATGCCCGAGGCAGGATTCGAACCTGCAACCGTAGCGATCGCGCGGTTCCAGACTGTAGCGCCTAGATCCGTTGGCCACTCCGGCCGGCCCCATTTTATCGATGGCAATCGAAATGGTGCCTACGTATTTTTCTACCATTGTTACAAGATGTTTCACTGCATGACAGAATGGCGATGTACTTCCAACATGATGGATGTCAGGCACGTAGCTCGCGTGCGGTTGAAGCGGTATTGAATAGCATATTCCGTGACAGGTGGATTGGTCGTCGAAGCACCATACCAAGGCCCACACGTTCACCGGATCTGACGTCCCCGGATTTCTTTCTGTGGGAAAAGTTGAAGGATATTTGCTATCGTGATCCACCGACAACGCCTGACAACATGCGTCAGCGCATTGTCAATGCATGTGCGAACATTACGGAAGGCGAACTACTCGCTGTTGAGAGGAATGGCGTTACACGCATTGCCAAATGCATTGAGGTTGCCGGACATCATTTTGAGCATTTATTGCATTAATGTGGTATTTACAGGTAATCACGCTGTAACAGCAATCGTTCTCAGAAATAAGTTCACAAACGTACATGTATCGCAATGGAACTACCGAAAGAAAATGTTCAAACGTACCTAGGTTCTGTATTTTAATTTAAAAAACCTACTTGTTACCATCTGTTCCTCTAAAATTGTGAGCTATATATTTGTGACTATTACAGCGCCATCTATCACAAAGCGAAAATAGTGGCCCAACTAAAACATTCATATTTCTTTACGTACTACACGAATAAGTAATAAAAATGGGGGTTTCTATTAAAAAAAAAGACAAGTTTCGTTCTTTGTAGTTTTTTCGTTTGACGCTTATTTCGTGAGATATTTAGCCCGGTCACGATCAATGGACCACCCTCTATATCTGTGCTCCTGAATTTTCAGGAACATTTTTGTACTCGCCTCTTTCGTCGGTGTCAAGGTCACAAGAACAACCGTGGCCCATCACACTGTAATGACTTACCAATTCCCCGTGGTCGCGTTGCTGACAAGGGAACCTCCCCATCGCACCCCCCTCAGATTTAGTTATAAGTTGGCACAGTGGATAGGCCTTGAAAAACTGAACACAGATCAATCGAGAAAACAGGAAGAAGTTGTGTGGAAGTATGACAAAAATAAGCAAAATATACAAACTGAATAGTCTACGCACAAGATATGCAACATCAAAGAAAATAGAAGCTCGCGAGCGCCGTGGTCCCGTGGTTAGCGTGAGCAACTGTAGTACGAGAGAACCTTGGTTCAAGTCTTCCCTCGGGTGAAAAATTTGATTTTTTATTTTCAGACAGTTATTATCTGTCCGTCCGTCCGATGCGATCACTTTTTGGGAGTGATTATCACATCCACAAGAAAACCTAAATCGGGCAAGGTAGAAGAATCTTTTTACCCATTCGCGAAGTGTACAAGTTAGGCGGGTCGACAACATATGGCGTCACCAGTGTCTTATAGAATACAGCAGACGTGTTTTCCTGTAGAGGAATCGGTTGACCTATGACCTTGCGATCAAACTTTTTCGGTTCCCATTGGATAGGCACGTCCTTTCGTCTACTAATCGCACTGTTTAGCGGTGCGGTCGCAAAAGACACTAAACTTATTACAGTGAACAGACGTCAATGAACAAACGAACAGATAATAATTGTCTAAAATAAAAAATCTAAACTTTTCACTGGAGTGAGGACTTGAATCAAGGACCTTCCATTCCGGAGCTGCTCGCGCTAACCACGGGACCACGGCGCTCCTGCACATATGTTGTCCTTGATGTTGCTTATCTTGCGCATGGACTACTCAGTTTGCATATTTTGCTTATTTTTTTCATTCTTCCACACACCTTCTTCCTGTTTTCTCGATTGATCTGTTCAGTTTTTCAAGGCCTATCCACTGTGCCAACTTATAATTAAATCTGAGGGGGGTGCGATGGGGAGGTTCCCTTGTGAATAGCCCGGTGCGCATCGCGTACCGTGCACCACCTGCTTGGCTGTAGACGCCGTACCGGCTCGTCCAGTGCCCTGCTCACGGGAGGGCCGTACCCATACTCTTCAAGGCAGCGCCGGCGTGTCTCTCGCTAATTACAGGGCTGTGGTCGCCGCTCCGGGACCCCGGCAGGCAGACCGGCTTGTAAAGACGCCCTGCGGCTGCAAACCAGGGCGGGCTTTGCACGCGGCGACCTCCTTCTGCCGGTGCATTCACGCCGCGCCGTTCCCAGAAAATTATTGTCGTCCGCGCCAGCTCAGCGCCCGGAATCGATTAGACGTCATAAAGCGTCAGTCTGGAAAGGAGATACTGGCCCAGCCGAGTTCTTTGAAATCCTTAACGAGCGTTCAGTTACGTACGCTGAATAGCAGTCCTTCTCGTTAGCTTGCTCAAGATTTTACACTCTCACATCGTAAGAGCTTGTTCTAGAGTGGCTCACTTTCTTTTAAATTCAAATTGATAGCAGAAGTATCATAAATATCTCGCATGTGATACGCTTCAGTTTTTACACTGTGAGTTTGTTTATTGTATTGAAGGGTGATGTCGTCTACTGGTTTGATGCAGGTGTCCAGACCAGACCATCGTGTCCAAGGACTAGCCGGCCGTGGTGACCGAGTGGTTCTAGGCGCTTCAGTCTGGAACCGCGCGACCGCTACGGTCGCAGGTTCGAATCCTGCCTCGGGCATGGATGTGTGTGATGTCCTTAGGTTAGTTAGGTTTAAGTAGCTCTAAGTTCTAGGGGACGGATGACCTCAGATGTTAAGTCCCATAGGTCTCAGAGCCATTTGTACCATTTTTTTTGTCCAAGTCTTTTCGCCTTCGAATAACCACCGCAACCAACATCAATCCCCATCTGCTTACTATATTCATCTGTCGGTCTCTTTTTATGATGTTTACACCCCTATCCTATCTTCTAGTCACATTGTGCCACAAATTTCTTCTTTCCCCAGTTCGATACAGTACCTCCTGTATTGTTATTCGAGCTACTCATCTCATCTTTAGCGTTATTCTGTAGCACCATATCTGACGGATGACATCGAAAAAGTACAAAGAAGGGCAGCTCGTTTTGTATTATCGCGAAATAGGGGAGATAGTGTCACAGACATGATAGGTGAACTGGAGTGGCAATCATTAAAACAAATGCGTTTTTGGCTGCGACGGGATCTTCTCATGAAATTTCGATCATCAGTTTTCTCCTCCGATTGCGAAAACATTCTGTTGGTACACACCTACATAGGGAGAAATGATCATCACGATAAGAGAAATCAGGGCTCTCACGGAAAAATTAAAGTGCTCGTTTTTCCCGCGTGCCGTTAGAGAGTGGAACGGTAGAGAGATAGCATGAAGGTCGTTCATAGAACCCTCTGCCAGGCACTTTATTGTGAATAGCAGAGTAATCACGTAGATGTAGATGTCTCTATTCCCTTCTTGTCTGAAATGCTTGTCGTCCGTGTATCGCTTGCATATAATGCCACACTTCAATATCTTCAGGAAAGACTTTCGAATGCTTAAAATTTATATTCGATGTTAACAAATTTCTCGCCCCTAGAAACGCTGTTCTTGCCATTGGCAGTATATATTTTACATCCTCTACTTCGGCCATCATCATTTACTTTGTTACTCAAGTAACAAAAGTCATTTGCTATTCTAAGTGTCTGGTTTCCTAATTTAATTCTTTCAGCATCACCTGATGTAATTCGTGTACTGTTGTTAAAAAAGGAAAACACTTCCCAAAGTTTTGTAAAATTTTATTTATTTGGTCCGGAACCAGCTTTGGTCTTTCACAGATATTATTTATACAAAAAATTCAAAGGTGACCAAGTGTTTACTTGGGAAAATATTACAATAATTGCATTGAATAAAAAGGTGGTGTAAACATACTATTTTATTTCTTAAGACATCATAGTCGCCGTTGACTGTGGGAAATATTTATTTTTCCGATTGCAATTGCAGTCTAAGGCCTAAGGCCAAAATTGCAATCGTAATAATAATTTCGTACAGTCAACGGCGACTATGATGTCTTTTAAGAAATATTATGCGACTGTGAATCCCAACTATGAGAAGTTAATCAAACTTTTTGATGTCGAGGTACTTAGAACACACGATGAGAAATGAATTTTCCGTTACTCTAGTATTTGTAACGAAAACTTAATTTAAGAAGGGGGAAAATGGAATCTGAATCTGATCATTTAGTACTACGCTGGCATTCCGCGTGATTTCCTTTTTTTCAGTAGGGCCAGCATTCAGCTCTTTTTGACAGCATGTGAAAGTTCACATTCTACGTCATATGGATGGTTCTCTGTCAAAAGATGATCAGCAAAGGTCGAATCTCTCTTCTTTAATCGCCATCTGCTCTCATGTTCACGTAGCCAGATTACCACAGCTCTGCTTGACTGACCAGTATGCACTGCTTGCAAGTGATGTTATACACATCGCTCTGTGGCAAGTGTTTACTACTGAATAAAAATTTTCATATGTTATTAGTGTCATAAAATGTAGTTGCGAAACTTTACCTTTTTTGTAAGATTGACTGAAATGTTGTCAAGATATTGGATTTTGCACAAGGCTTTGAAGCTCTCGAGTGGTTGTCATTCGGCAGAGTACAGAAGTGATGCAATTTTATTTTTTCTTACAGTATCACAATTCAGGGCAGAGATCGTTGGAAACGAATTTGTTTCATGGTTTCTAGATCTGTTTGAAAAGCTGATTTGTGATAATGGAACAGATATGATGTGATGCAACATTGAATGGAAAGCTGCATGTTTGTGGCTGTATGGATACTGGAAATTTGCAGGGTTACTGTGTCAGTAGCTATTTTGTCTGAAAACGATAAATACGTATTTTCTTGTACTAATATCTATGTTAAGGCCCAATAAATGTATATAAGATCCTCCCAGCTCCATTGTAACGTGAATTTTATGTCGTCAGTTTAAATGCTATAGTAAGGTATCCAACTGTCTACCAGTACCAGTCCACGAACACAGTACTACCATCAACACATCTGAACCAGTACTTAATTTTACAAATCAGTGCCTGTTTCTGTAATAAACTGTGTTAGAAATTTGCCATGAGAGTTTCGGAAAGTATAGGACTAAGAGGTGAACCCTTAGCTAGGCTATCGGACTGACTATAATACTTGTTTGAGACTGGAAGCAGTTGTGTTATACACACACCTGTAACTTCACTTATGTCATATAATCCAACAGGATTTACTTTGGGTTTATGCAAAAGATTTATTATGTTTATGGATTCATCGGTAGGAAAACTTGTAAGTAAGCTATTGATTACTACACACAAACAGCTTTAACCGTCTCCGTATTGCCCGAGCAAGAGAAAGTCATGAAACTCCATCCTATAAATTGACGTCCAGCACTTGTACAACAGAACGCATGCACGTTTGTATAGTTGCATCTAACATTCTGGCTATTACATCAGTTATTCGCAATGTTAATCATTTAAATACACTCCTGGAAATGGAAAAAAGAACACATTGACACCGGTGTGTCAGACCCACCATACTTGCTCCGGACACTGCGAGAGGGCTGTACAAGCAATGATCACACGCACGGCACAGCGGACACACCAGGAACCGCGGTGTTGGCCGTCGAATGGCGCTAGCTGCGCAGCATTTGTGCACCGCCGCCGTCAGTGTCAGCCAGTTTGCCGTGGCATACGGAGCTCCATCGCAGTCTTTAACACTGGTAGCATGCCGCGACAGCGTGGACGTGAACCGTATGTGCAGTTGACGGACTTTGAGCGAGGGCGTATAGTGGGCATGCGGGAGGCCGGGTGGACGTACCGCCGAATTGCTCAACACGTGGGGCGTGAGGTCTCCACAGTACATCGATGTTGTCGCCAGTGGTCGGCGGAAGGTGCACGTGCCCGTCGACCTGGGACCGGACCGCAGCGACGCACGGATGCACGCCAAGACCGTAGGATCCTACGCAGTGCCGTAGGGGACCGCACCGCCACTTCCCAGCAAATTAGGGACACTGTTGCTCCTGGGGTATCGGCGAGGACCATTCGCAACCGTCTCCATGAAGCTGGGCTACGGTTCCGCACACCGTTAGGCCGTCTTCCGCTCACGCCCCAACATCGTGCAGCCCGCCTCCAGTGGTGTCGCGACAGGCGTGAATGGAGGGACGAATGGAGACGTGTCGTCTTCAGCGATGAGAGTCGCTTCTGCCTTGGTACCAATGATGGTCGTATGCGTGTTTGGCGCCGTGCAGGTGAGCGCCACAATCAGGACTGCATACGACCGAGGCACACAGGGCCAACACCCGGCATCATGGTGTGGGGAGCGATCTCCTACACTGGCCGTGCACCACTGGTGATCGTCGAGGGGACACTGAATAGTGCACGGTACATCCAAACCGTCATCGAACCCATCGTTCTACCATTCCTAGACCGGCAAGGGAACTTGCTGTTCCAACAGGACAATGCACGTCCGCATGTATCCCGTGCCACCCAACGTGCTCTAGAAGGTGTAAGTCAACTACCCTGGCCAGCAAGATCTCCGGATCTGTCCCCCATTGAGCATGTTTGAGACTGGATGAAGCGTCGTCTCACGCGGTCTGCACGTCCAGCACGAACGCTGGTCCAACTGAGGCGCCAGGTGGATATGGCATGGCAAGCCGTTCCACAGGACTACATCCAGCATCTCTACGATCGTCTCCATGGGAGAATAGCAGCCTGCATTGCTGCGAAAGGTGGATATACACTGTACTAGTGCCGACATTGTGCATGCTCTGTTGCCTGTGTCTATGTGCCTGTGGTTCTGTCAGTGTGATAATGTGATGTATCTGACCCCAGGAATGTGTCAATAAAGTTTCCCCTTTCTGGGACAATGAATTCACGGTGTTCTTATTTCAATTTCCAGGAGTGTATGTTACCTGGACAAATGTATTACCCCAATTTCATTACTCTACGTTAAATACTTTTTGGTGCTGCGTATTCTTTCCGTCACTGCTTATTGATTTTTTGATCAGTTTGATCACGAATTTTTCTAATGTTATTGTAGCAGTCAGTGGCAAGAAGACATGATCATTATGCTTATTCACATTTCGTTGTCTACCTACATAGCTGAATGATATAAAAAAATAAAGGAAAGTTAGTTCCGTGTGTAGGACCAGCACAGTGACAGGCTCGGGCGGGGGGGGGGGGGAGGGGGGGGGCGCTGGCAGACTTCTTGTTCAGGTCTCGGGTTTTGACTGCTACACCCCCTCCACCCCGGCGGAAGCTGACTGCGACGGTACGTTCCTACCCTTCTAAACGACTCTGAGGCTTTCTTATTAATGTAATAGAAATGTTACCTACAGTAATCGATGTTATTTATTATGAATAGAGTATTTGCTGCAATCCTTGTTGAAAAGGCCTCAATGCTCAGAAATCTTACAGTGACTGCCAATATGTCAGAAAGCAACCACAAGTTAGAGATTCTAACTTTTTGCTATTATGAAACTTTCTGTGAAACATACAATCGCTACGCAATGATAGTTATGTAATTTGCCCCCACTCCCCCCCCCCCCCCCCCGCACACACACAAATGCCACACCAATCTCTACAGTAACAAACAGTGGACAAAGAGTTCTGGGTTAATCTAGTTTAAGACGGTTTATTTTTAAGTAACATTTCTCTGTAGGGATGTGTGTATAAACGCTTGAAGATCAATAGAACATGTTCGAAACGTGTTGTATTATGTTATATTAAACATAAAACAAAAAATAAAAAAGTGACTGGTAGCAGAAATTACAAATAAATAGATTGTTTTGTTGCTATTGACTTATTGTGTAGCTATATCTAACGAGTCAAGTCTCTCATCCTATGCTATGGCCTGACAATTTCTGATCTGGATTACGAGTCCTGGATAAGCGGTGAGATTTTTTGTGTGTGCCCTTTTTTCTGTGACCGTTTTCTTCCCATCAGGTCGAGCAATGATTAGCTTATTTGTTTTACTATGCTGTGCTAGAGACAGACATTTCTATGAGGCCATGATCATTCTAATGACTATGATGAAATAGCCAACAAGGCAACTGGAGTGTTCCTGTGTAGATAATTATGTATATAGTTATTATTCACAACTGGTTAGTTTATGATTTTATCTGAGATTATTCTGATTAATATCCTGCAGTTGTTGTTGAAACAATGAGTCACAATCGTGTTTGGATTATGTATATGTTGTGCCAGTTCGGTAGATTTAATTTAAAGTGTTATTATCATTGAACTGTTTTTGTGTGCAACGAATCATCGTAGTGAAATGTGAGACAGATCTGACCAATGGCTCAGGCATTGGGAATCTTACTTAACTCTTCTCATTGTTACACTGCATATTACTGAAAGTACTTGCACACTACTGTCGTAACAAGAACCAAACAGTGGCTCATATATTGGTAATAGTGTTTCATTGCTTTTTTATTGTATTACAATTATTCGCAGTGTATTGATACGTTTAGAAGTGAGCAATGACTCAACTACTAGGCATCTTATTTATTTTGTTTTGTTTGTTACATTACATGTGTAAGGTGAGAATGAAGCGAAACAGAGATCTGAGAACGGACGCATGCACAATCAGAACGTACATTTCCCGCAACAAACAACAACGTTCACCGATGGCTGAAGGGTGGGCACTTGTTAGCGAGATTCCAATCCACGCCTATAACTAACACCAGACCGAGGGCCTGCTGGAGAGACCTAGATAGTTTGTCACTACCCTTTGCCGATAATCATGCTACGTGGCAGGAACATGAACCGCAACTGGTCCTCAACCTGTGGTGTAAGGTGATAATCAGGCTTGAGTGGTATACTATCTCACTTCAGCTGTGTAGAAGTGACGTAAGGATGTAAGCCGCCACTAGCCACAATTGTAGCGGTGATGCAGTTCTGGTGAACAGTCTGTGACTATCAGTACAGGCCAGCACAAGTAAGGACAGTTACAGTGCTTGACATACTACTATCTATGAATGGTTTGCATGTCGGAGCTTCGTACAATTCAACACAGTCTACATCTACATTTTTACTCCGCAAGCCACCCAACGGTGTGTGGCGGAGGGCGCTTTACGTGCCACTGTCATTACCTCCCTTTTCTGTTCCAGTCGCGTATGGTTCGCGGGAAGAACGACTGTCTGAAAGCCTCCGTGCGCGCTCGAATCTTTCTCATTTTACATTCGTGATCTCCTCGGGAGGTATAAGTAGGGGGAAGCAATATATTCGATACCCTCATCCAGAAACGCACCCTCTCGAAAACTGGCGAGCAAGCTACACCGCGATGCAGAGCGCCTCTCTTGCAGAGTCTGCCACTTGAGTTTGTTAAACATCTCCGTAACGCTATCACGGTTACCAAATAACCCTGTGACGAAACGCGCCGCTCTTCTTTGGATCTTCTCTATCTCCTCCGTCAAACCGATCTGGTACGGATCCCACATTGATGAGCAATACTCAAGTATAGGTTGAACGAGTGTTTTGTAAGGCACCTCCTTTGTTGATGGACTACATTTTCTAAGGACTCTCCCAATGAATCTCAACCTGGTACCCGCCTTACCAACAATTAATTTTATGTGATCATTCCACTTCAAATCGTTCCGCACGCATAATCTCAGATATTTTACAGAAGTAACTGCTACCAGTGTTTGTTCCGCTATCATATAATCATACAATAAAGGATCCTTCTTTCTATGTTTTCGCAATACACTACATTTATCTATGTTAAGGGTCAGTTGCCACTCCCTGAACCAAGTGCCTATCCGCTGTAGATCTTCCTGCATTTCGCTACAATTTTCTAATGCTGCAACTTCTCTGTATACTACATCGTCATCCGCGAAAAGCCGCATGGAACTTCCGACACTATCTACTAGGTCATTTATATATATTGTGAAAAGCAATGGTCCCATAACACTCCCCTGTGGCACGCCAGAGGTTACCTTAACGTCTGTAGACGTCTCTCCATTGATAACAACATGCTGTGTTCTGTTTGCTAAAAACTCTTCAATCCAGCCACACAGCTGGTCTGATATTCCGTAGGCTCTTACTTTGTTTATCAGGCGACAGTGCGGAACTGTATCGAACGCCTTCCGGAAGTCAAGAAAAATAGCATCTGCCTGGGAGCCTGTATCTAATATTTTCTGGTTCTCATGAACAAATAAAGCGAGTTGGGTCTCACACGATCGCTGTTTCCACAGTCCATGTTGACTCCTACGGAGTAGATTCTGGGTTTCCAAAAACATGATACGCGAGCAAAAAACATGTTCTAAAATTCTACAACAGATCGACGTCAGAGATATAGGTCTATAGTTTTGCACATCTGCTCGACGACCCTTCTTGAAGACTGGTACTACCTGTGCTCTTTTCCAATCATTTGGAACCTTCCGTTCCTCTAGACTTGCGGTACACGGCTCTTAGAAGGGGGACAAGTTCTTTCGCGTACTCTGTGTAGAATAGAATTGGTATCCCGTCAGGTCCAGTGGACTTTCCTCTGTTGAGTGATTTCAGATGCTTTTCTATTCCTTAGACACTTATTTCGATGTCAGCTATTTTTTCGTTTGTGCGAGGATTTAGAGAAGGAACTGCAGTGCGGTCTTCCTCTGTGAAACAGCTTTGGAAAAAGGTGTTTGGTATTTCAGCTTTACGCGTGTCATCCTCTGTTTCAATGCCATCATCATCCCGGAGTGTCTGGATATGCTGTTTCGAGCCACATACGGATTTAACGTAAGACCGGAACTTCCTAGGATATTCTGTCAAGTCGGTACATACAATTTTACTTCCGAATTCACTGAACGCTTCACGCATAGCCCTCCTTACGCAAATTTGACATCGTTTAGCTTCTGTTTGTTGAGAGGTTTTGGCTGCTGTTAAACTTGGAATGAAGCTCTCTTTGCTTTCGCAGTAGTTTCCTAACTTTGTTGTTGTACCACGGTGGGTTTTCCCCGTCCCTCACAGTTTTACTCGGCACGTACCTGTCTAAAACGCATTTTACGATTGCGTTGAACTTTTTCCATAAACACTCAACATTGTCAGTGTCGGAACAGAAATTTTCGTTTTGGTCTGTTAGGTAGTCTGAAATCTGCCTTCTATTACTCTTGCTAAACAGATAAACCATCCTCCCTTTTTTTACATTCCTATTAACTTCCATAATCAGGGATGCTGCAACGGCCATATGATCACTGATTCCCTGTTCTGCACTTACAGAGTCGAAAAGTTCGGGTCTGTTTGTTATCAATAGGTCCAAGATGTTATCTCCACGAGTCGGTTCTCTGTTTAATTGCTCGACGTAATTTTCGGATAGTGTACTCAGTATAATGTCACTCGATGCTCTGTCCCTACCACCCGTCCTAAACATCTGAGTGTCCCAGTCTATATCTGGTAAATTGAAATCTCCACCTAAGACTATAACATGCTCAGAAAATTTATGTGAAATGTATTCCAAATTTTCTCTCAGTTGTTCTGCCACTAATGCTGCTGAGTCGGAAGGTCGGTTAAAGGAGCCAACTAATAACCTAGCTCGGTTGTTGAGTGTAACCTCCACCCATAATAATTCACAGGAGCTATCAACTTCTACTTCACTACAGGATAAACTACTACTAACAGCGACAAAGCCGGCCGCGGTGGTCTAGCGGTTCTAGGCGCTCAGTCCGGAACCGCGTGACTGCTACGGTCGCAGGTACGAATCCTGCCTCGGGCATGGATGTGTGTGATGTCCTTAGGTTAGTTAGGTTTAAGCCGTTCTAACTTCTAGGGGACTGATGACCAGAGATGTTAAGTCCCATACTGCTCAGAGCCGTTTGAACCATTTGATTTGAACAGCGACAAACACGCCACCACCGGTTGCATGCAATCTATCCTTTCTGAACACCGTCTGTGCCTTTGTAAAAATTTCGGCAGAATTTATCTCTGGCTTCAGCCAGCTTTCTGTACCTATGATTTCAGCTTCGGTGCCTTCTATCAGCGCTTGAAGTTCCGGTACTTTACCAATGCAGCTTCGACAGTTCACAATTACAATACTGATTGCTGCTTGGTCCCCGCAGGTCCTGACTTTGCCCCGCACCCTTTGAGGCTGTTGCCCTTTCTGTACTTGCCCGAGGCCATCTAACCTAAAAAACCGCCCAGTCCACGCCACACAACCTCTTCTACCCGTTTAGCCGCTTGCTGCGTGTAGTGGACTCCTGACCTATCCAGCGGAACCCGAAACCCCACCACCCAATGGCGCAAGTCGAGGAATCTGCAGGCCACATGGTCGCAGAACCGTCTCAGCCTCTGATTCAGACCCTCCACTCGGCTCTGTACCAAAGGTCCGCAGTCAGTCCTGTCGACGATGATGCAGATGGTGAGCTCTGCTTTCATCCTGCTAGCGAGACTGGCAGTCTTCACCAAATCAGATAGCCGCCGGAACCCAGAGAGGATTTCCTCCGATTCATAGCGACACATATCATTGGTGCCGACATGAGCGACCACCTGCAGATGGGTGCACCCTGTACCCTTCATGGCATCCGGAAGGACCCTTTCCACATCTGGAATGACTCAACCCGGTATGCACACGGAGTGCGCATTGGTTTTCTTCCCCTTTCTTGCTGCCATATCCCTAAGGGGCCCCATTACGCGCCTGACGTTGGAGCTCCCAACTACCAGTAAGCCCACCCTCTGCGACCGCCCAGATCTTGCAGACTGCATGCTACTGGCGTGTCACCTTCTGCAAATTATTTAACGGTCCACCCGATTTTATTCTCCGCTTCCAGAGCCGGCGTCGTCTCGTGTAATCGCAACCCGCAAGGCCCTGCGACGTTAGTGCGAACTACATAATAGGTAGGCATGTTATGTCGTGTGCGCCAAAGAAAAATCCTCTTCTTTACCTCTTAGGAAGGCAATATGATGCTAGAATATTGTTGTTTAAGACTTTATTTTTGTGGGAGTCCACAGCACTTTATGCGTTTTCAGAATGAAAACATGACTGCAATAGGCTGTAATCTGTATGTTATCTATGCTTTCTTTTTTTAAATTATCTAGTCTGAACCTTGAATCACTTTCAGTTACCTATAGTACATTCATGAAATGGTGACATTGGTTTATGTATTAATTGTTAACAATTTCTCGCATATGCATACACTTCACAACCGATGTTATATGTTTTAAGATTCACCCTCCATTTCAAATTTTACATCACTCGAGCAAGCGGCTTAGCATACATCGTATTTCTGTGCTCTAAAACGTTGCAGTGGCGTACATGATTACGTCTGTTAACTAACACATACAGAAAACAGCTCTATCGTAGTATCGGCACAGCTGTTACGGTATGACCAAAGATGTTTAGAATCCTGTCTATTGATAGTCAATAACATTAACTAAGATACTACCGCAGTATTCATTGGCATATTATATTCAGTGTTCTGCACAGAAAATAAACAGATTACCCCATGCTTGGACCATGTTTCCATTGTCAAAAGTAGGATATTACGTTTTGCATGTCACATTTTAATCGTGGTTATAGCAGTCAGTTTGTTCTGCCATGAAGCCATCATGTAACTAAAGGATTGCCTTAGTAGTCAGCACCAGAATTCATTGCTGTCTTTTATTTTGCGTCGTTAGTTAACCTAAGCACCATAAGCAAATTGCCATGGCTGATTGAGACGTTAGGACAGGAGTAAAACCGAAGGTTCCCTCATAGCACGCATTTATTTAACATGTATATAAAATAGCTTATTAATTCCCAAACCAATACCCCACCATATTATCACCCATCTATATATTCTTCAAAATAGAAAACCGTTACTCACAAAAAGTCCAGACAAGAGTTCTGTTGGCCGGCGTTGCCTGGTGAAACGTTGGTGTGATGCCTCGTGTAAGGAGGAGAAATGCGTACCATCACGTTTCCGACTTTGACAAAGGTCGACTTGTACTCTACCAAGATTGCGGTTTACCGTATCGTTACATAGCTGCTCGCGTTGGTCGAGATTCAATAACTGTTAGCAGAATATGGAATCGGTGGGTTCAGGAGAGTAATACGGAACGCCGTGCTGGATCCCAACGGCCTCGTATCACTAGCAGTCGAGGTGACAGGCATCTTAACGGCATGGCTGTGACGGATCGTGCAGCCACGTCTCGATCCCTGAGTCAACAGATGGGGACGTTTGCAAGACAACAACCATCTGCACGAACAGTTCGACGACGTTTGCAGCAGCAGCATGGACTATCAGCTCGGAGACCATGGCTGCGGTTACCCTTGACGCGGCATCACAGACAGGAGCGCCTGCGATGGTGCACTCAACGACGAACCTGTGTGCACGAATGGCAAAACGTCATTTTTTCGGATGAATCCAGGTTCTGTTTACAGCATCATGAAGGTCGCATCCGTGTTTGGCGACATCGCGGTGAACGCACATTGGAAGCGTGTATTCCTCATCGCCATACTGGCGTATCACCGGGCGTGATGGTATGGGGTGCCACTGCTTACACGTCTCGGTTACCGTTTGTTCTCATTGACGGCACTTTCAACAGTGGACGTTACATTTCACATGTGTTACGCCCTGTGGCTATAGCCTTCATTTGATTCCTGCAGAACCCTACATTTCAGCAGGATAATGCACGGCCGCTTGTTACAGGTGCTGTACGGGCCTTTCTGGATACAGAAAATGTTAGACTGCTGCCCTGACCAGGACATTCTCCAGATTTCTCACCAATTGAAAACGTCTAGTTAATAGTGGCCGAGCAACTGGCTCGTCACAATACGCCAGTCACTACTCTTGATGAACTGTGGTATCGTGTTGAAGCAGCATGTGCAGCTGTACCTGTACACGCCATCCAAGCTCTGTTTCACTCAATGACCAGGCGTATAAAGGCCGTTATTACGGCCAGAGGTGGTTGTTCTGGGTACTGAATTCTCACGATCTATGCACCCAAATAGTGTGGTTCAAAATGGTTCAAATGGCTCTGAGCACTATGGGACTCAACATCTGTGGTCATCAGTCCCCTAGAACTTAGAACTACTTAAACTTAACTACCCTAAGGACATCACACACATCCATGCCCGAGGCAGGATTCGAACCTGCGACCGTAGCGGTCACGCGGTTCCAGACTGACGCGTCTAGAACCGCACGGCCACACCGGCCGGCCCAAATAGTGTGTAAATGTAATCACATTTCAGTTCTAGTATAATATATTTGTCCAATGAATACCCGTTTATGATCTGCATTTGTTCTTGGTTTAGCAATTCTAATGGCCAGTACTGTATATCTTTCCAAAACTCGCACAATGTCTCAACAACTTTTCAACAGTTTCCCCAAACGTAATTAAAGCAGAACAACAATGTAAGTTTTGAAACAAGAAGCATACAATATTACGTAAAAATCCCAAAACATTAGTTAAAGCCAGTTAAATCCTATTAATAAATAATGCAAACCTATAACACACAAAACAATAACATGTTTACAAAAATCGGCCGGCTGGCTGGAAGGTAATTTGATCGGTCGAAGACAGAGCACCCTTTATATAATCCATTTCATAAACGTTGAATATCTCTGAACGTCCAGTGGGATTACTGAGGTTTGCTTTCATTACAACATCCTCTAGCTTCACAATACAGGGTGATTCAAAAAGAATACCATAACTTTAAAAATGTATATTTAATGAAAGAAACATAATATAACCTTCTGTTATACATCATTACAAAGAGTATTTAAAAAGGGTTTTTTTCACTCAAAAACAAGTTCAAAGATGTTCAATATGGCCCCCTCCAGACACATGAGCAATATCAACCCGATACTTCAACTCGTTCCACACTCTCTGTAGCATATCAGGCGTAACAGTTTGGATAGCTGCTGTTATTTCTCGTTTCAAATCATCAATGGTGGCTGGGAGAGGTGGCCGAAACACCATATCCTTAACATACCGCCATAAGAAAAAATCGCAGGGGATAAGATCAGGGCTTCTTGGAGGCCAGTGATGAAGTGCTCTGTCACGGGCTGCCTGGCGGCCGATCCATCGCCTCGGGTAGTTGACGTTCAGGTAGTTAAGGACAGATAAGTGCCAATGTGGTGGCGCTCCATCCTGCTGAAATATTAATTGCTGTGCTTCTTGTTCGAGCTGAGGGAACAGCCAATTCTCTAACATCTCCAGATACTGTAGTCCAGTTACAGTAGCACCTTCGATGAAAAAGGGACCAAAAACTTTATTGGCTGAAATGGCGAACAAATGTGCAACTAAATGAAACTTTATAGCTCCCTTAATTCACCGACAGATAGTGCTTAGCTCTGCCTTTTGTCGTTGCAGAGTTTTAAATTCCTAAAGTTGTGGTATTCTTTTTGAATCACCCTGTATACCTTTAGAATATACACTGAAGAGCCAAAGAAACTGCTACACCTACCTAATATCATAATGGAACCCAGCGAGCACGGGGAAGTGCCACAAAACGACTTGGAATGGACTCGGTTAGTGTCTGAAATAATGCTGGAGGGAACTGACACCATGAATCCTGCAGTGCTGTCCATAAATCCATAAATCCATAAGAGTACGAGGGGAGAGATGTCTTCTCAACAGCATCTTGTAAGCTTTCCCAGATGTGCTCAATAATTTTCATGTCTGGGGATTTTGGCGGTCAGCGGAAGTGTTAAAACTCAGAAGAGTGTTCCTCGAGCCACTCTGTAGCCATTCAGGACGTGTGGGGCGCCGCACTGTCCTGCTGGAATTACCCAAATCCGTCTGAATGCGCAATGAACATGGATAGATGAAGGTAACCACATAGGAGGCTTACGTACCTGTCACCTGTCAGAGTTTTTATCTAGCGTATCAGGAGTCTCATATACCTGCAACACCGCACGCCCCACATCATTGCAGAGCCTCCACCAGCTTGAACAGTCGCCTGCTGACATGCAGGCTACATGGATTCATGCAGTTGTCTCCTTACCTGTACACTTCCATCAGATCGATACAATTTTAAACGAGACTCGCCCGATCAGGCAACATGTTTACAATCATTAACAGTTCAATGTCGGTGCTGACGGGCCGAAGCGAGGCGTAAAGCTTTGTGTCGCGCAATCATTCATCAGGGGTACACGAGTTGGCCTTTCGCCCCGAAAGCCCATGTCGGTGATATTTCGCTCAGTGGTTCGCACGCTGAGACTTGATGGCCCAGTATTGAAATATGCAGCAGTTAGCGGAAGGGTTGCACTTCTGTCACGTTCAATCGTCATTGGTCCCGTTCTTGCAACGTCTTTTTCCGGTCGCAGCCATGTCGGAGATTTGATGTTTACCGATATTCAGGTATACTCGTCAAATGGTCGTGCGGGGAAAGCCCACTTCATTGCCGCTTCTGAAAAAATGGTTCAAATGGCTCTGAGCACTATGCGACTTAAGATCTGAGGTCATCAGTCCCCTAGAATTTAGAACTACTTAAACCTAACTAACCTAAGGACGTCACACACAGCCATGCCCGAGGCAGGATTCGAACCTGCGACCGCAGCGGTCGCGCGGTTCCAGACTGAAGCGCCTAGAACCGCCCGGCCACACCGACCGGCGCTACTATTGAGATGCTGTGTTCTATCACTCGTGCGCCGACTATAGGACCACATTCAGACTCATTTAAATCTTGATAACCTGCCATTGTAGCAGCAATAACCGATCTAACAACTGCGCCAGATACTTGTTGTCATATATAGGCGTTGCCGACTGCAGCGCTGTATTCTGCTTGTTTACATATTTCTGTATTTGGATACCCATGCCTACATCAGTTTCTTTGGCGCTTCAGTGTAATACAGTCCGTTTCCTGAAACATGCATACTGTAACACAGGTTAACGGTAGATCATACAAAAGCAAGAACTAACAGTAGTGCCTACTGCAAAACAGGAACTTTTACACCTCGTCCAGAAAGGTGACAAAATCTTGTAAGGTTGGGACAAACAATAATAAAGTCCAGCGAGACGTGCAACACTTCTAAAAGCGTGTCAAAAATGTCTATAGTGAGACGACAGCCAAAACACAAGCCTTACGCTTACTTTGTAAGCTTTGCTTTAGCCATGACTCGACAAATAATAGGTCACAATTTTAATTGCTTCCCCAAAGAGAAAACGAAAAATTCAGTGATAATGAACAGGACAGGCACCGCACTATTCGTAACATGAACTCAAACGAACTACCGTAATCCCTGCGTATCTGTAAGCAAGCAGAAATAATTGCTGTTCAGCTTGCAGTATACCAACAGCATTTATCCATAGATTAAGATGCAGAAATAAGATTGTACACAGAAAAAATCAGTGGTACGTAGCCACAACGTACCGTAAACAGTATCTAAACGCGGCTCCGATCATCATAACATCGTCTAGTTCAAAAATGAGCCGACAAGCCTCACTTGAGAGCGCCCCCAGCGTAGCACTGCTTGTCAAATATGGCAGTTGTTTGTTTGTGAACACACATCACAGGGAGACACAGCCGTACGCCGTACATATACGGATATGCTCCCGTGCGAGAAGCACCGGAACGTCACTGCAGCACCAGCAAATATTAACCTAGAGATCGTTACCACACTGCAGCTAAACACGGTACTGTTCGACGGTGCATTCCCCCAATAGCTAACAGCTTGCTTGCAGAACCGTTTCCGACTAAGCGACTCGTAAACACACACTACTGTCGGAACATTCACCTCTATTCGCACCCTGTCCGCGTCCCTCCTCACTGCTCAGATAACGTCCCAAACAGATCATCTGACCTCGCTATATCTGTGACACAGCCACTGTCGATTGCAGTACTGCCAACCATCGGCAAAAGTTTTCTTGTTTATCATTGTGTGTTACCTGAAGTACACTACTGGCCATTAAAATTGCTACACCAAGAAGAAATGCAGGTGATAAACGGGTATTCATTGGACAAATATATTATACTAGAACTGACATGTGATTACATTTTCACGCAATTTGCGAGCATTAATCCTGAGAAATCAGTACCCAGAACAACCACCTCTGGCCGTAATAACGGCCTTGATGCGCCTGGGCATCGAGTCAAACAGAGCTTGGATGGTGTGCACAGGTACAGCTGCCCATACAGCTTCAACACGATACCACAGTTCATCAAGAGTAGTGACTGGCGTATTCTGACGAGAAAGTTGCTTAGCCAGACGTTTTCAATTGGTGAGAGATCTGGAGAATGTTCTGACCAGGGCAACAGTGGAACATTTTCTGTATCCAGAAAGGCCTGTACAGGACCTGCAACATGCGGTCGTGCATTATCCTGCTGAAATGTAGGGTTTCGCAGGGATCGAATGAAGGGTGGAGCCACGGGTCGTAACACATCTGAAATGTGACCTCCACTGTTCAAAGTGCCGTCAATGCGAACAAGAGGTGACCGAGACGTGTAACCAATGGCACCCCATACCATCACGCCCGGTGATACGCCAGTATGGCGATAAGGAATACACGCTTCCAATGTGCGTTCACCGCGATGTCGCCAAACACGGATGCGACCATCATTATGCTGTAAACAGAACCTGGATTCATCCGAAAATATGACATTTTGCCATTCGTGCACCCAGGTTCGTCGTTGAGTACGCCATCGGAGGCGCTCGTGTCTGTGGTGCAGCGTCAAGGGTAGCCGCAGCCATGGTCTGCGAGCTGATAATACATGGTGCTGCAAACGTCGTCGAACTGTTCGTGCAGATGGTTGTTGTGTTGCAAACGTCCCCATCTGTTGACTCACGGATCGAGACGTGGTTGCACGACCCGTTACAGCCATGCGGATAAGATTCCTGTCATTTCGACTGCTAGTGATACGAGGCCGTTGGAATCCAGTACGGCGTTCCGCATTACCCTCCTGAACCCACCCGATTCCATATTCTGCTAACAGTCATTGGATCTCGACCAACTCGAGCAGCAATGTCGCGATATGATAGACCGCAATCGCGAGAGGCTACAATCCGACCTTTATCAAAGTCGGGAACGTGATGGTACGCATTTCTCCTCCTTACACGAGGCATGACAACAACGTTTCGCCAGGCAACACCGCTCAACTACTTTTTGTGTATGAGAAATCGGTTGGAAACTTTCCTCATGTCAGCACGTTGTAGGTGTCGCCACCTGCGCCAACCTTGTATGAATGCTCGGAAAAGCTAATCATTTGCATATCACAGCATCTTCTTCCTGTCGGTTAAATTTCGCGTCTGTAGCACGTCATCTTCGTGGTGTAGCAATTTTAATGGCCAGTAGTGTATGTCCCTCGATTGTTTCAAAGACAGCTGTACAAACTGCAAAAAATATTAGAAATTTTTGTTGTCTTCATTTTCCTTATGGTTCTTCCTCGATTGCTTTTTCCGTGTTGTATGTAAGTCAGATATATCTCCAGTCATTTGCAGAACTGTTGGAATGCCTTACATTACTTACAAACGGTAGACATGTCATTCAGTTTCTTATCACATGAGAGGAGGTCGGCAAGCGATGGGTCTGCTTCTCAGCCTCACACATTTCACTGACACATTAACATGACTCTCGCCTGCCTTGACCAAAGACGCTTGCACCTAGACGTGTTGGTACCCATGCTGCAGTGTCTGGTGGAGCACCAAACCTGTGTCACAGGAGTCTCTTTGGTTTGCATCGCTTAATTAGACGCTTTCTGCGAGAATTTGGTTCGAACCTGAGATTGTGCGAGACCCAGTTACTGTGCTGTCTTGGCTTACTTCTACTCGGCCACTCGGTCGTCTGTTTTCTGCTTCACTTGATGTTGCTGCAAATCTGTTTGGGAGATCGGTTAATTTTATTGGCTTAATGAACTCACTGAAAATGTAACAGAGTGCATTCGTGTAGGACAACCTGTTTTCCCAATGTAGCTGTTAGCATAGTAAAACTTTCGCTTTTAATCTCATTCCGAATGAAAACAGAATTCAGTTCTTACCAAATGGGTCCTGCATCCTATTGCCATCCATAACCACACTAGAAACTATACCCCACTTTCGCACAGTAAGACGTCAGTTCAATTCTTTGACCGTAAACAGTTTGATTTTAGATGTTGGTTACTCAGCTTCCATGGATACCCATCTATTCTGTGAAAGGAGTGGTTTTCTAACAGAGCACGGTATTAACAAACCTGGTGCCTATGTGCCTCTTTTTATGATTCTCTTTTTGGTTTGCTCTCGTAGTCAAGTACTTACGTGAGTTGACAGTCTGCAACAAGCCACATCCTGCTTCCATGCCCTGGTCACCTCACAAATATTTTGCACATTTCCCAACGCCACGAACTTTATTACATATTACGTGATACTTCAGCTTATTTAGCTAAATCCTCGTACTTCAGAGTGACGGCGAATGAGGTAACGCAGCCAGCACAGGCTACAGCCAATCTGTTATCAAATGCTCAGAGAAGCTGTTTTGAGTTCACTTATCAATGTTTTTGTATTTATGTACGGTTCAGACTTGTTTCAGATCATACAAACTGCATAAACTTGAGCACTGACCGGACGATCCTCTGCGAGCCATCTTCATTACACGAAGAATTATAAATCTTTACACCCCCTAATTCCACGTTTCCCTCTTTTACCAGTAACTTATCAATTCGTTCTCTGATTAATGAATTTGATTTTCATTTCTCTTGCAAAGGCTAACTATTATCTTTACTTAAGTTGTAGTCAGATGGGTATAAACTAGAGGTTGCCCAAAAATGCGATAATGAGTTATAAGTAGGTCACATCACCACTAGAGCCAGGAAAGAGGCATGATTAATACGCTCATAAGTTAGCAAGACGAATATGTGAGCTGCAGAACCTAGGACTCGAGAGCCTGGGGAGCATTCTGAGGAGTAATTGGTACTGCACCAGTTATATAAGAAGTGTAACAGAGTAAAACACTTGGCGAAGTGACATGTCGGAAAAGAAATATCGGGTACGGCCTTTCTTCCATACATTCCCAGAATGATGGACAGAATCAGCAGTATATTCCACAGACACGGCGTAAACACTGTTTATAAACCGATGAAGAAGATCAAATAGTGTCTCAGATCGCCAAAGGGGCCCAGTACCAATGTCGAGAATTCACTGCATACCATTCACATGCAGAAAAATTTATGTTGGAATGACTGGATGATTAATCAACACCAGGGCCATACAACATAAGCGACACTGCAGTTTGGGGCAGGTGGCGAAATCGGCCGTAGCAGAGCACGTGCTGTATGAGGCCAACCACACAGTAAAATTCGCCGACACGGAATTTCTGGCAGCAGAGAAGAGCTATCACACCCGCTTGTTCAGAGAAGCTGTAGAAATACACAAACATGAGAATAGCTTCAAGATGAAAGAAGAAAGTGAACGGATTCATGATTCCCGTGCTGTAGCGAACGACCGTCGCAGGTAGCAACAGTAGAAATGCTCCGGAAATGGCCATAGAAAACTCCTAGGACGTTGGCACACTAGGTGCATGTAATCTGCGGCCGCTTCAACTGCAGTCCTCTACCAGCAACGGAGGGTGAAGCTTTGGCAATGCCAGCCAATCGTGCTGGAGAAACAACAGAAACATCATGGAACAAACGTTGGCCGAAGAACCCAAGACAGGAGCTAACAAGTAGTTTGTCAACAGGTGTACTGTAAACTGTAATTTGCGCCTAGCGAAATTTGCGCCCAGAAAGCGTCGAGGAAGAGTCCAATAATCCACTCGCCCGATACGTAGAAGAGCTGAGGAACGCTAACTAGAGGATTTCGAGCTGGCATTTTCAAGCCACTCTCTACAGAACGTAGCGAACTCAGGTCAGTGTTAAGAGTGGATCGACAACTATCTACAAGAAATCGATACACACTGCAAAACCGTAGAACGTATATCACATGCTGTTTCAGATCCTAGTTATATGATAAAATCTTCAGAAAGGAAACTTGCCACGATTGTACAGTTATAAGATTCCTGAAGACGGTATCCTTGCACAAATTTCAGAACAAGATTTTTTGCGAAAATGCTCCCCATTTTATTTGGCCTCTAAGATTTTTCTTGACTTTGTGGTTTCGATAATGTTATGTAAGACAATTCTTTTTTTTAAGGTCGAATTAAGAATAATCTCGCGTCCATTATGAATCAAGCAGTTGTACATAAAAATGGGCTAGCTAAGGATATCGTTATTGAAGACGGAATTTCAAAATCTGCAGCCGAAATAGAAGAAAGAAGTTGTTAGTTACGTGCTAGTCACCTGTCACTAAGGGATCCTCGGTAACTTGATCTGTTTCCTTAATAAGCAGTTAAACTGTGTTTTCTTGTGCGTTTTACTAATTCGGTTTCATCCATGAAAACAGTTTGCAAAGTAGTTAACTTTATATGAAGACAGTAACTGTTCTCGTAAGAACAGATACCATTGACGACCGTGCAGCTTCTCTAGAATAAATGATGATCAACTGAAACCCTCAGCAGGCGACAGGTGTTGTTGATATACCTCGATGGGGACAGCTGAATATGTGGGCCCCGACCGGGACTCGAACCCAGGATCTCCTGCTTACACTCCACTCATATGTTTAATTTTAGCTTAGAATATCGCCATTCATGGTCATAACATTCTAGCGAAACAAATTCTGCTTTTTGTGTTTTACGTGGCATCGACAGTTACTATCGTTAAGTCTTAGCTTTGTGGTTGTAGATGGGAGAGGGAGCAACCATGGCCTCCTTAGGGAACCATCCCTCCATTTGCCTGGAATGATCTGAGAACGCACGAAAAACCAAATTCGATATGGCCAGTCATAGAACTGAGCCCATGTTTTTAAAAGTAATAAGACTTCCATCACAATTTACGCAAACTTTGAACTGGCTAAATGGCAACAGTAAATTATTATCATTTAAGCGTGTTTAAAATCAGCTTTTAAGCATTATCAATATATCTTTTATATTTTTTATTCATGAGTTGCTATTTACAGTTTGTACATTTTTCTTTCTATGTACGCCGTCTCATATATTTGGTCAGTTTTTTGTAGGTAGGATACAGCTTTCACGCAAGCCCTGATCTCACCATCCTCTTCGTACTTTTTCACTATTTTTTTCCAACCTTTCATCCCGTTTCATGTATGGTGTTTTTTTTTTTTTTGTTTACTTTCCGCACTCAGCTCTGCTCTCATTAGCAAGCACGCTGAAAATTATCTACTTCCCTTTTAATACACCTAATTAAGTCCTAATTTTAGGATTTTGTTTGGCAAACACGGTATTAATTTTGTGGTGCCAGCCTTCTACAGCATTAGATTTTTCATTTTCTAGCCATCTATTTACAATGTAGGGAGAAACTCAGAAATCCTGGGGACATCGGGTGCCTGTGGATGTATCTCGAGCCAGCCATCACATACATCTTCAGGCCCTAGAGATGTCAGCGCTGCACACATGCGAAATTGTTGTCTCACTTCTTCATTTTCTTTGTATTCATGAGTAAGTCTTTGATGTTTCACTTTTTTCTCCAGAGAGACTTTTTCATGTGGGAATAACATCTACGCATTTCTGCTGTCAATAGCACAATTTCAATTGCAGAAATCTCCGCTAATTCGAAATCTACGGTCGCGTTCGAAGTTTCCATTCTGAAGTATTTTTTACCAAATTTAGAAAAAGACAGATGTATGTCTCTTTCTTCCTTTTGTTTGGCAGTAATTCAAAGGCAACTTAATAGATGTCTCTCTCATTAATTTTACTCCCAAAGTCGGCAGGGATGGTGTATATTTGCGAAAACTGTGTGCTGCAGCACTTGAACGTACCATCCCTAAAGAGGTCTTGTTTACTTCTTAGAGCCTCTATCCTTTCTCTTCCGCTACAAACTATTATCGTTTCTCCTAATTTATCGATGCTTAACAGAAAACTGCTGCCATCATTCATAACAAGCAAATCTGTTTTGAGTTCAATCTCTTCTCTTGTGTGCAGATCTCATTTCCTTGTGATTTTGCACGCTGGTAGTATAAAGTTCTCTTCCTTGCTTACTACTCGCATGTAAGTGACAAAATGATATCCTCGATTATGCAGGCAACCCAGCTCCTATGAATATATTTAGGAAATAGAAGTCTCTTCCTCTAGTGGCCTTTTCTTTGCCTGGTTCATACTCTTCCTTACTTCCAACCGAGCACAATCCGTAGATCCAAATTGCTGCTCGAGTAAAAAGGCATCGCCGAGTCCTTGGTTTTAAGCATTCCTCGGCAGTGGATTGCGTCCTGTCTTGAACACCGCCGGGCCATGCGCGTCTTCTTTCGTTCTCTTCACTACGTAAGAATGACCGTTCGTAGTAGGAACACGGCCTACCGTGAATAGTCGTTGAAACTTCCACATCAGAATTGTTGCGACAGAAATACACATGTCACACGATGTCAACTGTACCACAGCTAGAGTGGTACTAAGTCTGTTTGTTCATACAGTTGGCTAAAGTGGTAGAGAAGGTCTATCGGGAGGCAGTTTGGCCATGTCTGTCGAGCAGATAGAGCAATTACGACGGTTCGGGATCAGGTAGGCTGTGACACAAAGGGAGCAGGTATTGGGCGCAGGTTTGACAGATTTCTGGTTGGACACAAATTTCGCTGGGCACAGTTTTCATGGATTCTTATTAACAACTGGCCACGAGAGCCTTGATAATTTTGTAGTTCATTCTGTGATTACAGTCTACATTTTAAAATATAATATGGAAACAAAATAAACATTCTCCGTCTGACATTACATCTCAGTTTTTGAACATATGACGTCAAGTGCCAAACGTAATTAAATTTGGTGCTCTCACCATGATATTTGTCGCATCGTATTTCAGTTTATATTCCACGCAGCGTTTGATGGTAGCTTAATTGCTTGGTTGTTTTAATCAGATTTGTTGCTGATGTTCCCTGCAAGTCTCCTTGGCTGTTCTAATAGTGTTCTCCAAGTAATACACAAAACATTGGCGGGAACGATGGTACATACCCGGCTTTCGGAGAACTAGGTCGTATTTAACTATACAATGAAGACCTTTTATCTCCGTTGATGGGACTGAAGGGCACTGGATGCCATGTTTCCTTAGGAGTCCGCTGATAATTCCGTATATTCGCTCAGTAAAATGTAAATCAGTGAAACCTGCATTTTTCACTGGAGGGCGTCCGCGAGCACGCAGAAGTGCCGTAACACGACGGGGCATGGACTCGAATAATGTCTGAAGTAGTACAAGAGGGAAATAACTCCATGAATCCTGCAAGACTGTCCAAAAATCAGTAAGAGTAAGAGGAGATGGAGATCCCTTCTGAACAACACTTTGCAAGGCATCCCAAATATGCCCAATAATGTTCATGTCAGGGGAGCTTGGTGGCAAGCGGAAGTGTTTAAACTTAAAAGAATGTCCATGGAGCCACTCCGCAGCAATTCTGGACGTCCCGCATTGTCCTGCTGAAATTGATCAAGCCTGCCGGAAGGCTCAATGGCCATGAGTGGATGCAGGTGATCAGACGGGATGCTTACGTACGTGTCACCTGTCAGAGTCGTATCTAGATGTATCGGGGGTCCCATATCACCCCAACTGCAAACGCTCTACACCACTGTAGAGCCTACACCAGTTTGAACAGTCCCCTGATGACTTGCTCTCGCCTTTACCATGTCCCCAGCACATGTGAAGCTAAACACCAATTGCTGCGGCAGCCAGAACAGTAGCCTGTGTTAACATCAAGCCACAACCAGTCTCGACTGTCACTCCACACGGCTACCTTGCAGCTTTGCCATGCTTCCTGATTTGTCTCCAGGCAGCATCTCCCACGCTAGAAGAGTTTGCTTTCGCTGACCGATTCCAGTTGCTTTCCGCTACACTGCAGCTGCCTGTAGCCAGTGTCGACAGTGGTCTCGTCCTCCATCTACGTGGAAACCTACTGACACTGGCAACTACCTGGACCAATCATACCAATACAAAAACAAGCTCGGCTGGCACGCCATACATGGACCGGCGTTGCTCCGTCAACTTAAATGCCGCTGACTCCGGCTCCAGACACTGACACCAAGGAGTTGTACCACTACAGATCCAGTCACCAGAATGAAAATTGCTCTGACTGGGCTCCGCTTCTCACCTCTCTATGGCACTGTGTTTTTGCCAAACTCGTGGAAACGCACGACCTCTGCCATAACCAGAATGTAAATTGCTAATTTGTGGCATTATTGTATCACCAAAAAATGAGTGCATTTGACGGCTTTACACAGTCATAACAAGGAAAATCCACGACTTCTCTGTGGAGAAGTAGTCTGTTGACGACTGGAACATTTTTCGATGTGAGTCAAACAACCCTTTTGTGTGCTATTCGTAAATTGAGCTTCAGATACATAATGTTCAACAAAACCCTGTGCTGATCGAAAATAAACATATATCAGTGAAAAACATGAGTTCTTGCAGGAAATAAGACACTCGCGATATACTGGATCGACTTTTCTACACTGAATGCGCTGGCGTAAGCTGCCGCCATCACACTGGGCGGCAACGAGATTGCGAGAAGATCGATAGAGGCTAAAGACAGACTCACAAGAAACGCGCCGCCAACGCCCTTTCGGCCACCAGTATTTAGATCGCCGCCGCAGACTGGAGGGCGCAGCCAGTCAGTCATCGAGTGAGTGAAAGAGTCGAGTCATCAGTCGCAGCCCAGTCACTTGCAGTCGCAGACAGGGTCTTGGTCTCAGGCAGCACATGTCAAGCAGAGTAGTGTATACAGGGTTTTACAAAAAGGTACGGCCAAACTTTCAGGAAACATTCCTCACACACAAAGAAAGAAAATATGTGGACATGTGTCCGGAAACGCTTACTTTCCATGTTAGAGATCATTTTATTACTTCTCTTCAAATCACATTAATCATGGGATGGAAACACACAGCAACAGAACGTACCAGCGTGACTTGAAACACTTTGTTACAGAAAATGTTCAAAATGTCCTCCGTTAGCGAGGATACATGCATCCACCCTCCGTCGCATGGAATGCCTGATGCGCTGATGCAGCCCTGGAGAATGGCGTATTGTATCACAGCCGTCCACAATACGAGCACGAAGAGCCTCTACATTTGGAACCGGGGTTGCGTAGACAAGAGCTTTCAAATGCCCCCATAAATGAAAGTCAAGAGGGTTGAGGTCAGGAGAGCGTGGAGGCCATGGAATTGGTCCACCTCTACCAATCCATCGGTCACCGAATCTGTTGTTGAGAAGCGTACGAACACTTCGACTGAAATGTGCAGGGGCTCCATCGTGCATGAACCACATGTTGTGTCGTACTTGTAAAGGGTCATGTTCTAGCAGCACAGGTAGAGTATCGCGTATGAAATCATGATAACGTGCTCCATTGAGCGTAGGTGGAAGAACATGGGGCCCAATCAAGACATCACCAACAATGCCTGCCCAAACGTTCACAGAAAATCTGTGTTGATGACGTGATTGCGTGCGGATTCTCGTCAGCCCACTCACGTTGATTGTGAAAATTTACAATTTGATCACCTTGGAATGAAGCCTCATCCGTAAAGAGAACATTTGCACTGAAATGAGGATTGACACATTGTTGGATGAACCATTCGCAGTAGTGTACCCTTGGAGGTC
This sequence comes from Schistocerca piceifrons, assembly GCF_021461385.2. Lineage (NCBI taxonomy): Eukaryota > Metazoa > Arthropoda > Insecta > Orthoptera > Acrididae > Schistocerca > Schistocerca piceifrons. The sequence goes on from NC_060138.1 coordinate 117,965,564, forward strand.
AATCGGCTGCTGATAGTGCCTGCACACGCTGTACATGGTACGGAAACAACTGGTTCTCCCGTAGCACTCTCCATACAGTGACGTGGTCAACGTTACCTTGTACAGCAGTAACTTCTCTGACGCTGACATTAGGGTTATCGCCAACTGCACGAAGAATTGCCTCGTCCATTGCAGGTGTCCTCGTCGTTCTCGGTCTTCCCCAGTCGCGAGTCATAGGCTGGAATGTTCCGGGCTCCCTAAGACGCCGATTAATTGCTTCGAACGTTTTCCTGTCGGGACACCTTCGTTCTGGAAATCTGTCTCGATACAAACGTACCGCGCCACGGCTATTTCCCCGTGGTAATCCATACATCAAATGGGCATCTGCCAACTCCGCATTTGTAAACATTGCACTGACTGCAAAACCACGTTCGTGATGAACACTAACCTGTTGATGCTGCGTACTGATGTGCTTGATGCTAATACTGTAGAGCAATGAGTCACATGTCAAGACAAGCACTGAAGTCAACATTACCTTCCTTCAATTGGGCCAATTGGCTGTGAATCGAGGATGTACATTACATACTGACGAAACTAAAATGAGCTCTAACATGGAAATTAAGCGTTTCCGGACACATGTCCACATAACATCTTTTCTTTATTTGTGTGTGAGAAATGTTTCCTGAAAGTTTGGCCGTACCTTTTTGTAACACCCTGTATAGCGGACATGTACTTCACCAACAGTGAGGCTAACGTGGACTACTATGTGGAGCTTGTACTACAACATCTAGACTATCTTAAGTAACTTCTTGTTCTCATGAATAAAGAACCCGGTACAAGCCTAGAGTGACAACGAGACAACACAAAACTAATAAAAGCTGGTGTGATGCAAATTCAGCCGTGGTGCGCCTTTTCTGGCACGCCAGTTCTTTCGCATGTGACTATCGACTACCCGGCTGTACTACGACTGCCCTTGTTGTGATCTGGCGGCTGTTTTGGAGGTCAGAGAGTTGGGACCGGACTCGCTACGAGGCGGAAGAACGTGCTCTCGGGGACGAAGGAGGAAAACACGCGGGATCGGTCTCCAGCGGTGCGGCCGGTCTACTTTGCAAGATGGACGCGAGTTTGTGGGGGACCTGCCTGATGTCAACTCCGAGCGCTGCTCGTCGCATTGCTTCGGTGCACGTTTTCTCGGAGAGACCTATCCCTCGAGAACTTCTCGAACAACGCTCTCCATCGAAGGTGTAAGTGGTTTTGGTGCCTTCGCTTAGCTGAACGATTTGCGTTCCAGCGAGTGTACTTGTTTGTTCGTTGCCGTAACGTACGTGTTGCTGAAGCAAGAGCAGCCGTCAAGGTATGTGACCACATGGTGACCAGCAGTCACTATCTCCTTTAAAATATAAGTGTTCCCAAAAGATGTAGTAACTGTAAAGTATTCAAGGTAGTAGGTCATAGTCTAGTTGTAATTTTCTGCATGCCAAGCTTACACTATTGGCAGCTACATCGCAGACCTATGCAACGAAATTAAAGTGTACAACCCAGTATCGTTGTGAAGCTGTGCATTTGATAACCTGATATTATCTTGAAATTATTTTCATTTCATCTTTGCACACATTGTCGGCCTTAATCATATGTGTAAATTTTGTTTGACAAACTATGAGATTGTAAAGGGCTGATATTGTATTTTCAGCATTGGAATTGTGTACAGCTCTTGGTTTAAATGTTTTACAGCATTGATATCGCTGAAAAATTTCACTCACTTTTATTGAAAGCATTTATGGGTTCTTCATTTATATTGTTTATTGAACTCTTAACTTATATTAATTGATGTTATTTTGGTGTTTGCCGTCTTTTCTGCGGTCTGTTTGTTAAAAAAAATGGCTCTGAGCACTATGAGACTTAACATCTGAGGTCACAAGTCCCCTAGAACTTAGAACTACTTAAACCTAACTAACCTAAGGACATCACACACATCCATGCCCGAGGCAGGATTCGAACCTACGACCGTAGCGGTCACGCGGTTCCAGATTGAAGCGCCTAGAACCGCTCAGCCACAACGGCCGGCGGTCTGTTTGTGTTCCAGTTCTTCTGCGAGTTGGGGTGTGTGGGAGCGGCGCCACGTTCTGCTTCGGTGTACAGAAGCTGTGACGTGACGTCTAATGGGAAGTGACTCCCGGTTGGGCCCTGGCGTTTAGGTATTGTTTTGGACGGCTGGTCTGTGGCTTCCGGCATTTTAAGTCACCTTTTGCCCAGGACAGCCTGGCGTCACTGCCCGTTTGGTAGTTATTGAACCTGCTTTATGTATACGTAAGAAAAGTTTTTTTTTAATTTACTAGGGAATCTATTGTATTAATTAACTTGTCGTGCTCCTTGTGTTATTTGGGTTCGTAACGAATTGGTGTGTGTGGTAAATCACTTCCATATTGCCTTAAAAAAAAAGTGAACTACCTGTGCCACCTTTAAAATCACCTTCGATTATAATTTGTCTCTTAAGTATTGAAGTCTCCGTAGCTCATCTTTTAAGTAAGTTGTTGTACCTGTAATCTATATGTTGATATTATCTTAAGAATGGCCACATGTTGATTGCCTCTAATCTGTTTTATAAAAGCTTGTTTTGAATACATTGTCAATTATTGATTTGCTAGTTGTTGTGTCAAGGAGTGACATAGTAGGGGCCCTAAATTACACAAATTATTCCAGAAAATTTCGATGACAGGAACAAAAATAAAAAAGAAAGAAAAAAATTCACTTGCATCAGAAAATATTTACAGTAATTACAGAGGAAGTGTTCAAACGTGAAATGGATGGAAAGGAAGAAGTCAATATCGTCCGCTTCTGGAGAAAAGAGTTACAATGTGCCATACTGGGAACAGAGGTGGATTCATGCAAAATGTTTGCTAACATTTTTCAAGGCGCGAAGGAGGCGCAAATTATTATTCTGAGATGAAGAGTGGGCACTACGAGATGCGGTTTGGGTGCATTCTTGATATATTTCCACACAGATCTGTGATTGTTACCATATAATGTAATGATAAAACTTCCATCTAAAGTCATGACAAATGAATAATTTACTAAAGCAGACCTACTAAAACACACACTACAGCGTATCAGAATTCGTTATGGAAAGTGTATAGCTATCAGTGGACGAGAAAATTAAATATTATGTTGCAGTGGCTGTGTTGGCTCTATATACTCTGCAATGTCTTTCAGACATCCACGCAGACATCCATTGCACAGCTCATGGCACCAATAAAGGCGTTGCAATAAAACATCTCGTGCCCATAAAGAAGGCCACGACTTTAACACCATACGTCTCTCCCTGTGTGGGATTTACAGTATCAATGAGATTATAGGATATAGACTTAACCGTTACGTAATATGGAAGTTTGGTTCTGCCTGGCGAGATTGATCGCTTAGCCGAAGCGGTTAAGGCGACTGCTTGCAGAAAATGGGAAATTCGGTCCCTAGTCCTGGGCCGGCACAAATTTTCACTGTCACCAGTAAATAGTACAACTGGAGTTTCATAAATATTACCAACTTCGAATAGAATTCTAGTAAGGAAATTAAACTTCAGTGGTTGCGCTTGCCTTGGAGCACTGTGAATTCAGCGCCATTGAATTTATCGGGTGTTTGTCAATAACAGGGTAACAAAGGAGAGCAAAAATTTTAGACAAAGTATACTTTACAGTCGTATTACTCCCCTCCCAAAACAGAAGCGTTATTGATCCCAGTAGTTGTCTGAAATAGCAGCAATCAAAAATATCAACCAGCCGCAAAATCGTGTAAGATAAGTATTATTTAATTCGTCATTCTTTCCTGCAAACGTTTTTCGAGCTAAACGATTTTTCAGTTACTGTTGAAGTGTACAATATGTTTCATTTCTCATTTATTGAGAGCTGCTTGTATATCGAGTACTGACTTACAGTTTCCCATTCCACTGCTGTGTACTCTCAACAACTGAACAGAGTTATGCTGTATTGGGATGTCAGTATAAAGGTGCGCTAGTGAACAGGCACACATTAGAACAGTAGCAATACGCTCCACCACAGCCTCACATAGAATCCAACTACTAACACGACTGTTTTACAATCTCCTAAATGACAAACTCGGAGAATATTCATTAGTAGTTCAAAAAAATTTGTTCAAATGTGTGTGAAATCTTGTGGGACTTAACTGCTAAGGTCATCAGTCCCTAAGCTTACACACTACTTAACCTAAATCATCCACACCCATGCCCGAGGGAGGACTCGAACCTCCGCCGGGCCCAGCCGGACAGTCCATGACTGCAGCACCTCATACCGCTCGGCTAATCGCGCGCGGCCATTAAGTAGTGACATGCAATGTAGCCGGCATAAGTCCTCGGCTGTAACAGCTACAGTGGTAAGGTAAACCGCACCGTCTTGCACTTGACATTATAGCGATGAAACAATGAATCAGAAATTAACAAAAAAATCCGCCTGCGGTTGTATCTTTAAACTGTACCATCGAAAGTTTTCTCTTACTTTGAGCACTCCTCAAATTCAGCACTCTGCAAGAACTGCTAGAAATGTATGCTTTCTCTTAGATATAATCGCTTATGTCGCCCCCTTTTCAACTAAAATGCAATATTAATACATCAAACAAAGTAGACATTTCCACAATTCCGGTAAGGTACACTAAATTGATATTTATTGTGCAATGAAAGCAGAAACTGAGTTCAAATTCAGGGGTCAGTCATTATGAAATAGGTAACCGATCTTGCTTTCGATATTCTTTGCTCTTTCAGTCAGGTGTGTTATATTTTGTAATCTCCTCCGAAACATCTCAAAGCTCTCTAAATGTGTTCTACCCAGTATTAATTTAGCAGCTCAGCAGAAGCCATATTATTGCGGATGCCTCCTGGACTTGACGACAAAGGATTTCGTTTGAGCAATTAGCCTCTCTTTTGTGGTGAGAGATCTCAGGTACTGAACCTCTTGCAGATCTACTAGCACGATTCCCTTCTGTAAAAACAAATTACTGTGACATATCATCAGGAACTTGGTATTTTTTTATTGTCTTGCTATATTCCGTTCCAGTATCAGCTTGGTTCATTCGTGGTCTGAGTACTACGGGACCAACTATGTCGGCCAACACTACAAGTCCGGGCTACTTTTGTGTATATAGTTGTCGATAACTAGAAGATTATCTCATAATCTTCACTTCAAGCAGTAGGCCTTTTTTTGTTTTGTTTTGCCTGTTAAGATACCCATCGCTTCCTCAATCTTCCTTGATTTCTACTCCCAAAGGGCTTAAATCTTCCTATCTGGAGAGGTGATCTTTCTCTATTCGTTCCAGTTTCTTCCCAGTCAGAGGACACCACCTTAACGTACCATAGCCCGTGTGGGCGAGAAGTTTGGTGTGCTACGGATCCAGAGGGCTATGCCGGCAGTATCATAGCGCTAGAAGGATCACCCAAGCCGAACAGGAGCTAGACTAAGTGCGTTCCACAGCGGCCTACTGGTCCCTTTCTTCTATCTTATGCCTGTCCTTTCAATATCCCTTTTCCTGTCATCTCCAGTTGCAAGTAAAGGGTAGGGAGGACGTTCTCGCGCAGGGAAGCCAACCTCTCTTGGGCAATAAACTCTCAAAAGAAAATCAGGTAGGTTGGAATGCTGCAAAGCGGCAGCCCTATTGTTCAACTATACCTGTGGATCCCACGTAAGGCGGCCAGGTGAATTTTCCCAGTTACTAGTAGTACGCAAAACTCGAAAATTTTATTCAAACTACAGCACGTTAAATATCGAGCGACTTTTACCATTCTTCTGTCATTTTAAGTTCAGATTTGACTTTTACCAGTGTACTGTTCGTATATTTCACTTTATTTCGCCTTCGTATCATTTAAGTATCTACATTTAGCCAACGCCCCCTTTCCAAATACCGTCTATACATACACGACTACTTTAAAAGGATAGCAAGAGCCTAATTTTGACAGTATTTGCGTTACCTTGTGTCATTGTGACCCAATTTATAGGTTGTAAATTAGTCTTCGCTTACTCCAACATTTTCCAGTTTGGTTTAGTGCTTCCATTTGATTTTTACGTAAAAAAAAAGGGTTGCTTAAATTGAAGCTGTTACTTGTAGTTCAGCATTTGCCTAAACAAAAACAACGTTATTTGTATAAGTAACGGCAACTTTTCGTATCTCTTTCTTACTAGGATGAAAAATGTTACTCAGGGACGTTAGCTTATCTAAAACGTACATCCAAGGCAGCTTATAATCTAAGGTGCACTTAGTGGTTTCTAGTGAAAGACTTTGCCTACAAGGTTACGTATATCTCAAGAAAAGCACCTGTATTAATTCGGAGAACCTACTCTCGGAGGCGAAGCAACACGCAAGGAACATGCCCATGAAATTCCCAAAGCTTGTGGTAGCATACTGTACCCCCCCCCCCCCTCCCACACACACACACTCATGCATGATATGGTCATTGCTCACGACCGTATAATCGTTGCTGCCCGTGTGCCCGTGCTTCGTAGAATCATGTCTGTAGTTGAAATTTCCTGGTCTAGACTGAATATCCTAGAAGTCTGAATCGTTTAATTTGCTCATTCAGATTCTTCCCGAGAAATTTCATTCGTTTTATAAAGATTAAGATATACTCTCTCGTATTCACCAACTACACTTGATTTGACGATCAGATGTTAAGAGTTAACTGGTTAGTTTCTCGAAACTACCATTAATCATCCCCGTAAGGCTAATCTGTTGAGTATGTGTTGCCACTTGACGCCTCGTGTGCTTGTAAATCAGGCATCGCTTCCGACAGGCGGCGGACATTCTGACGTCACCGCTTTCACTTTCGTTATTCAATAACACTCGCACGACAGTCAGCGCAAGGTTTACTGTTACAACACAGTTTCAGCACCAAGTGACACAGCTACTTTGCACTGTCGTTTTTGTTTCTTTTTTTCTTTTCAGAACTCTTTAGACGTTTCTACATCTCGAGTTACATTAGTCATTTTGGTATCGTAAGATTCTGATGAACTGAAAGATCCATATCTCTCGGCCGGCCGGGGTGGCCGAGCGGTTCTAGGAGCTACAGTCTGGAACCGCTACGCTCGCAGGTTCGAATCCTGCCTCGGGAATGGATGTATGTGATGTTCTTAGGTTAGTTCGGTTTAAGTAGTTCTAAGTTCTAGGGGACTGATGACCTCAGCAGTTAAGTCCCATAGTGCTCAGAGCCATTTGAATCATATCTCTCGGTGCAAAAGAGGGGAGTGCAGTTACAGGTCTGTAAGATGGATCAATTGTGACACCGTGTAATCAGCTTACCGTAAAACATTAATGTGTCTAGCAGTGAAACTTAGAATGTTAGACAGTATGAAAGCGCGTTCATGTAGGTAGTGACATTCGATATCGTAAAAAATTTTCGCAGAAAGTCACAAAATTTCAGAAATGGACTTTGCTTAACGTATGGGGAACACGCGTATGGAAATAAGGTTATGGGCCTCTACATGAGACAGCACTAAAAGTTGAAGTGTTTGACGACAACTTTGCATGTTTTATGCGATATACAGTGTAAAGGCAAGAAGACTAATTCAACTTAAATGACAATCAACAAATTATATTCCGTAGTAATGTGGCCAACACTGTTATGATATACAAATGGGTCTGTGAAATTAGTTTCGTACACCATAAGATCAAAAGAATCCGGACACCCCCACAAACATACGTTTTTCATATTAGGGGCGTTGTGCTGTCGCCTACCGCCAGGTACTCCATATCGGCGACCTCAGTAGTCATTACACACCGTGAGAGAGCAGAGTGGGGCGCTCCACGGAACTCACAGACTCCGAACGTGGTCAGCTGATTGGGTGTCACTTCCGTCATACGTCTGTACGCGAGATTTGCACACTCATAAACATCCCTAGGTCCACTATTTCCGATGTATAGTGAAGTGGAAACGTAAAGGGACACGTACAGCACAGAAGTGTACAGGCCGACCTCGCCTGTTGACTGACAGAGATCGCCGACAGTTGACGAGGATCGTAATATGTAATATGCAGACATCTATCCAGACCACCACACACGAATTCCAAACCGCGTCAGGATCCACTGCAAGTACTATGACAGATAGGTGGGAGGTGAGAAAACTTGCATTTCATGGTCGAGCGGCTGCTTATAAGCCACACATCACGCCGCTAAATGCCAAATGACGCCTCGCTTGGTGTAAGGGGCGTAAAGATTGGACGACTGAAGAGTGGAAAAACGTTGTGTGGAGTGCCGAATCACAGTACACAATGTGGCGATCCGATGGCAGGGTGTGGGTATGGCGAATGCCCGGTGAACGTCATCTGCCAGCGTGTGTAGTGCCAACAGCAAAATTCGGAGGCGGGGGTGTTAACCGGTGTGGTCGTGTTTTTCATGGAAGGGACTTGCACCCCATGTTGGTATGCGTGGTACTATCACAGCACAGGCCTACTTTGGTGTTTTAAGCACCTTCTTGCTTCCCACTGTTGAAGAGCGATTCGGGCACGGCGATTACATCTCTCAACACGATCGAGCACGTGTTCATAATGCACGGTCTGTGGCGGAGTGGTCACATGACAGTAACCTCCATGTAATGGACTGACCTGCACAGAGTCCTGATCTGAATCCTATAGAACACCTTTGGAATGTTTTGGAACGCCGACTTCGAGCCAGGCCTCACCGACCGACATCGATACCTCTCCTCAGTGCAGCACTCCGGGAAGAATGGTCTGCCATTCCCCAAGAAACCTTCCGGCACCTGATTGAATGTCTGCCTGCGAGACTAGAAGCTGTCATCAAGGCTAAGGGTGGGCCAACACCATATTGAATTCCAGCATTACCGATGGAGGGCGTCACGAACTGCTAAGTCATTTCCAGCCAGGTGTCCGGATACTTTTGATCACATAGCGTATGTTCATGAAGACACTCCAAACGTGGGGCCAGTTACTGCGAGGTGCAGGAGACTGTGAGAAATGGATACAGACTGTTTAGAGGACTGTGTGATGGGTCACGAACTAACAACTGCGAGAGAAAGAGAGAGAGAGAGAGAGAGAGAGAGAGAGAGAGAGAGAGAGTAAGTATTGATGATGATGATGCTCGTGAGAAGTTAAAGAGGAACAGGTTTTTTATTCAGTTTTTTTTAATGGAGTCCGCGTCCATACTGCGCAATGACTAACATTGAACCGCGGTAACTACTAACCAGTCTGACCGTCTTGATGTATTAAAAACTTTATTACCACGTAGAAACTTACTTATTTGAAACACAAAATGACTTTTTAGGCAAACGTCGTATTTAGGCTTTATAGGTTCTGTCGTTTCCTGTAATTAATTATTTGAAACAAGAGGGAGAAATTATGAAAGTAATTATTGCAGTATCAAATCATTTGTTAATTTCATGCCCCTTCAGCATACTATTCAGTTTTCTACTTTTTTATTTACCATTTTCTAAATTTTTCTATTACTTGTTGTTTGTTGTGAATTTCAGTTTTTTCTTTGAACTAACAATATCGACTGCTTCATCCTGGTGAAAGGACAGCAATCTCCATCACTAATGTTCCCTATCTTCTTAAAAATTAAAATTGTATGGTTTTCTATTTACTGATTTCATGCATTTTAATTTCAAGAAGTAATCACAGTTGTATTTTAAACAAAGAAGGATAAAAGACATCCAAGCAGCCCCACCTCCACACGGTGCTTCACGGGCAACGGTGTCCGCGGCCTAGCTGCGTGGTAAAATTTCGTCACGTGGTGGGGGTCGTGGGACCTGCTAAGTGGACTCAGTGGAGCTCTACAACCCTAACTGCAGTTTTATGTGGTCGTTCCGCTTTACATCGCTCTTTACGCGTCCTTCTACAGATTTTACGTACGTGACTTCTTCCACTGATTTGGAATCGTGCAATCATACAATAATGAGTCCTTCTGCCTATTAATGACTTGTCGACATATTTATCACTGTAAATAAGTGAGGTATGCTTAAATCCTCCTCCCCCTGCTCCTCTCCGACTGGACCTGGAGGATCCATCGGTACCGACCTACCGCCGCGGCATCCCCTGCCAATGGCATCACTGGATATGTTTTCAGTCCCGGGTTCTAAATCCGCTACTGCTTAAATTTTGATTAATAATCAGCATTGGCGGCGGGAAACTTCTGGCATAAAAACTCACCCTCATTCTGCCAACGGCCTTGTCAAAGAGAGCGGAAAAGCGGACAGAGGTTAAGGGCAGTCTCTTGTCCTTGCGATAGGAAACTGCCGGTAAAGGCGGAAGAATCAGCATGGCCAACGGCATGAGAATGTAGAAGGCTATGGAAATCACTGCATTAAAGACATGTAACGTGTATCCACAGGACATTTTGCATGTAATTGAAAAAGTGTCATAATGATCTCTCTGTTGGCAAAAGATTTCGGAATAGTTCCCAATTCGGAACTTCGCGAGGGGACTGCCAAGTGACCATGAGAAGAAGATTATCCAACGACAGGATAACACTCTACGAGTCGGGGCGCGGGATATCAGAAGTTTGAACGTGGGTGGTAGGAAAGATAGAAAATCAGAAAATGGAAATGCAACGGCTCAATCTAGATGTAGTAGGGGTCAGTGAAGTGAAATGGAAAGAAGACAAGGATTTGTGGTCAGATGAGTAGAGGGTAATATGAACAGCAGCGGAAAGCGGTATAACAGGAGTGGCATTCGTTATGAACAGGAAGGCAGAGCGCAGAGTATATTACTTTGAATGATTCAGTGACAGGGTTGTTGCCGGCCGCGGTAGTCGTGCGGTTCTAGGCGCTCCAGTCCGGAGCCGCGCTGCTGTTACGGTAGCAGGTTCGAATCCTGCCTCGGGCATGGATGTGTGTGATGTCCTTAGGTTAGTTAGGTTTAATTAGTTCTAAGTTCTAGGGGACTGATGACCACAGCAGTTGAGTCCCATAGTGCTCAGAGCCATTTTGAACAGGGTTGTTCTTATCAGAATCGACAGCAAACGAACGTCGACAACGATAATTCGTGTATACATGCCTACGTCGCAAGCTGTACATGAAGAGATAGAGAAAGTATATACTGAAAGGGTAACACAGTACTTAATGGGAGATGAAAATCTAATAGTCATGGGAGACTGGAATGCAGTTGTAGGAGTGGAGCAAAAGCAAAAGTTAAAGGACAGTAGGGGCTCGGGACAAGGAATGAGAGAGGAGAAAGACTAATTGAGTTAAGTAATAAATTTCAACTAGTAATTCTCTCTTCATGAATCGCAAGGAGACATACATGGAAAAAGCTGGGTGATACAGGAAGATTTCAGTTAGATTAGCTAATGGTCAGGTAGAGATTCCGAAATCAGATACTGGACTGCAAGGCATACCCAGGAGCAGATGTAGACTCAGTTGGCAATGCAGTAGTGATGAGCAGTAGGCTGAAGTTTAAGTGATTAGTCAGGAAGAATCAATACACAAAGAACTGGAACACAGAAGAACTAAGGAATGACGAGATACGCCTGAAGTTCTCTAAGGCTATAGATCCTGCGAGAAGGAATAGGCGGTGTCACCCTGACCACTCAGCTACCGGGGACGGAGACTTACGCGCTTGTGTACCGATACTGAAGTGACATGAGCGTGCAAGGAGCTCCCCATTTTTTGGGTGTATCAAAGCAGGTTGTTCAACGTGTCTTCAAGACATGGTGTGACATTCCTTAGCAGCTAACACAAAATGAAGACTGTGGTCGTAAAAGAAGCCTAACCCACAGGGAGCAGGGTCAGGTGCCATGCCTTCCCAGTGACAATGTTTCAGTCTATACAGGAACTGTTGCAACTTCATGGAATGGGTATTGAGCACAGCAGCACAAAACGTTGCACGCCTTCAGTGAGCCAAACAACAAAAAAATTAACTGCAAGCGTATACAGCTGTCCGACAAGTAGTGATTTACATTGAATGTATTCGCAATTCCGAATAGCGGCAAAAATCAGCTGTAGAATGAAATCACGACAATGAAAATCTGTGTCGGACCGGGACTCGAACTCGGATTACCCGTTTATCGGGAGCGGTCGCCTTACCATTTCGCTATCTACGTACAACTGCCGGCCACACCCAAAGTTTCATACGTCGTCAACGGTGGTTCTGTGATGTTTTAGGGATATTTTCCTGTCATACATTCCTGGGAATGTAGCATAGCCATCAGCCGATAGGAAGCAATCTCTAACAAGGCGCTTAGTCAGGTATGGCATGCCTCTCTAGATATGTATGTAATTATATGTATGCAGCGTATGAGGAAGCCTGTAACACAAGTTAAGTACAATATATATTATTTTTTACCAACGACTTCTAATTATGTCAGTTGTTGCAGATACAGACTATGCAACCAGCTCTTTACCGACTTCACTGCCAAACCTGCAATATACGTTTCTATTTAGCATTGGCTATCATCATAACAACTGACGACGAGAACCATAATATGGCATACCTCTTAACATCGTGTCGGACCTCCTTCTGTCTAGTGTAGCGCATCAACTTGTCGTGGCATGGACTCAACGAGTCATAGGACGTTATAAAGGCACATTTGCATGCCGTGCGTGAGTTTCCTCGGAAACGCGAAATCTTAATTAAATAATTAATCTCTGACAAATAAATAAAGTCTATGGCACAGAACTGCAGCGCTATGTCGCTGATAAAACAAAATACATTTAGGACACTCTTATGTTTGATTCAGAAGAGAGAGGTCTTGCAGAACAACTGGTGTGGGAAGCACGTATATTTTATTAACTGGCACACCGCCATATTTGATATTATATAAGAACACTGCGAGTTGCAATCTTACTAGGCACTCGATTCTGTAAAGAATTTATATTTATGAAAGTAAGCAGAATTATTTAACTGTAGGCTTATTCGTTGAATATATCTGATTTAACTAACTGTGTAAACTTTTTTATGTTTAGTAGACAGTCACCTCTGTACGACGTATTGACATGGCTGGCAAATTATTCTAATACTGAGATTTAGATTTTGAGTCCGCACCTACCGCAGCAGTCTTTGGAAACGATTTAAATACGAAGTCCGATTATTTGACTCACATTTCACAGTCAACTACGAATAACATTGCATTTACGAAAAAGCCATTGTCAAGCGTCTGATACCAAATAATTAAACGTCCACGTTCCAGATAAGCAAATATTAATTACAACCAATCACTATCATACATATACAATAATTAATATTTTATTTATTTTATGTTGGCGACCGTGACAGAACGTTGTTCAATTTGTCATTTGTTACATTGTTCTCTTTGTTTCATGTGAAAAATCAACTTTCTGGACCTGGACGTGAATGTATGAGAAACAACAAAAATCTGAAGATATTTTCCAATTCTAAAATTTTGCGGGAAGACGCAATGGAGCTTCCTGCAAAATAAGGTAAGACGCAGCATCTTTGCATTGGCAGGCTTGACCAGGCGCATTATTCAGTGTATTAGCTCTTCAGTAGATTCTGTAGTATTTCTTTCGCGCGTAGCAGTTTTCAGTGATAAAGTTCATTGTCAGTGCTTTTCCTTAAACAATAACTTCTGCAACAATACCAATACACGAGTGTACAATATGGCCGACTTCTGTACGATACGTTGTAACATGGCCAGCAGCCATTAAGAATAATCCGATTTTCAGTTTACATTTTTAAATTAACAAACAGCCATTGTTGCTACGAGAGATTCATGTTCAACTGCATTTTATTTTAAAACCAGTGTCAAACTTTATTTTCTTGAAGCATACCATACGTGTGGCATGGTCATGACTAGAAAACAATACGCAAAGATGGAACTGCAAAGACATACTATTCAGACGCAATCCGACTCGGACGAGAGACAAATGTTAGAAAATGACTTTACGACAGCAACCGGTAGTGACGATTCATCAAATATTGACGCAAGTGTTAACGGAAATTTTGACAATAGGCCGTCCACCACAAAAATTTCAAAGTCTCAGTCAGAGCCCATGTTAATACATGACGTCACGTCTAATGACGCGGCGGGGGCAGAGATCTTGCAAACAGTAAACATTGCCAACATGTTACAAATGCTAATGAAACAAAACGCAGAAAATATGGCAACGTTACGGATGCAGAACGCGGAAAACCTGACAACCTTAAAGACACAAAATGAACAGTTAAAGACACAAAATGACGAAATTAAATCTGACCTCATTGCAATCAAGGCATGTAATGACACTTTATGTAAACGTGTGGAACTTTTAGACGCCACACTGACCAAACAGATGACTGAACTCAGTACGAAATTTTCCAAGCTTAATACGAGACAAGAAAAGACTACAAATGACGTGGCACTTTTACAGACACAAGTTAAAAACCTTAATTTCACGTGTGAAGCTCTTACTGAACAAATTCAAACATATCCTTCAGTACATGACAACCTTGAAAAACGAATTACTGACGTGCAGAATAAATTTGGCGATGTTGAACAACAACTGACTGACAGATTACAATCTGATGCCACAGCTCATTTTCAAAATATTAATAAAGAATTTCATGATTGGGTAGAGAGCAAAGACAAACATTTTGATAGATGCCTACGTGAAAATTTACCAACAATTGTGCACGACTCCGGAGCGGAGAACACCACTAATAACAAACAGCTGATTAGTGACGCAGTACAATCCGTCACTGCACCCATGAGACAATTCACCGATCAACCACAGTCTGAATGTAACGAAAATATCAGTCAAAATGTACAGTTCAGAAACCAATATACATTCGAGTATGACGCACACATACCGCACACGACAAACACACAAGAACAAAACACACCACGACTACAACACATACCACGACGTGCAAACACAAACACAAGCTATTATCATGGTAAACCACAGCAACATTATCGAAATTATTCGCCATCTGAACATTACAGTAATTACAGTGGAACAAATCCATATCATAATGCAAAGGAAGAAGAAAGCTTAATAAAACACAGGCAATTTCAGACTTTTATCCCAGAAAAACGAACCATTAATCCGGTGATTTTTCTTAAATCTTTTAGTAACGCATTTCCACACACTTGGAGTGACCGGAAAAAGATTTCATATATTGTCGGTTACATCCAAGGCGATGCAGCTGTCTGGGCATACAGTCAAGCTGACGTATGTACCACGTACAGTGAGTTTGAGCGTGCCTTTCAGAACAAATTCTGGTCGCAATCCGTCCAGGAGCGACTCAGAAGACAAATTTTAGAACCTGAAACTTTTAACAGTAAAAATGGTAACTTACGCAGATATTTTGAAAAATACTTGAACATGGGACATTTTTTGGACGAACCAGTCGCAACACGTGATATACTCCGTGCGTTGAAGGCCAAATTGCCTTTCAACATTAAAGAAAAACTCTTACATATTCCGGATGACGATCCAGATTATTTTTTAACGGCTTTAGATTCGGTTGACATGTTACTAGAAGATCAGCGCTTCGCGCGGCAAAACAGCAGCCACAATGTTTATACTAGTGGTATGCAAAACATGCAGGCTTGCCAACTCAATTCTGGCGCGCCCACAGTTGGATACGCGGTACAGCAAAAACAGCAAACTCACATGCCGTCTCAATACGGAAATCAAAATCAACACGCGTATTCCAATACAAACAACAGATACAACAGTAATAACACTTCATGCGGCAATCCATACAAAAGGCACCGCGATAATAACAACATTGGTAACAACGGATACAAATGTAACAACAAAATCACAAACAGAAATAGAAATATTAATAACTACGAGCCAAGACAGCATCAAGGCTGGACTCGTAGCGATCAATACTTTCATTCAAACACTGCTATACCACAGCAGCCACCAGGGCAAAATTGGAGCATACCTTACGACCGACAGGTAAGTCATAATGCGCAACAGCAACAACAACTGCAAAAGTTTGGAGATCAGAACAGGCAATATCCGAATGTGAATATAATAGAAGTGACACCTGATACACAACCTCAATCTCTGTCAGTACCTAATACAAATGCTAACCCAACAAACTAGAAACAGTCACTTCTATGCCCTGGGTCGTGGCTGAAGAATTCTTGGGGGGCGACTTCAAAGTTAATCAGTTATTTGACACCACCATTGAACAACAAAATATTGATTTGCCTAACAATTCTAAACAAAAACTACCTGTTTTATTTATAAGATACAACCACAATGAGAATATATCAGATGAACTTTTGCAAGACAGTATACAATGTCGTTCAAACACAAATGAAATTGTTTTAGCCTCTACTACTGGTGTAGTAGGTGGGATTCCTACTACTATTATCTTAGATACAGGTGCAGCTGTGAGCGTTTTGTCTTATAATTTCTATAAAAAGATGTGTGAATTGGAGCCTGTGCCTGAGTTTCCCGCCCAAAACTGTAAAATAACTACTGCTCTAGGTAATAAGTCATGTAGGGTTAAGAAGCAAGTTTTTGTAAACATTAAAATAGGTAATGGAACCGTACAATGGCCATTCCTGGTTGTACAAAACCTTGTGACAAATTGCATATTAGGATTAGATATTATGAGCGAGAAGGACTGTATTATAGACTTCTCCAAAGGAAAATGTATTTTAAATGATAAAGGCAGTGTAATTATTATTGATTTGGACAGGAGAACTCTAAAGCATGACAAACGCTGTACAGGGTACAAGGTTCAGTTAGTACTTGACAATGACATTCAAGACATGCAAACACACTCATCTGACACAGAGCTAATGGACTTGAAAACATTCCTTGATCATAAGATAAATGAAGCTACAGCTCTCAGTGTACATGAACGTATGAAACTACAGGAAGTGTTATCCAAATATTTACAAGTTTTTACCAAACGATTAGGTGTTATCAACACGTATGTGTACAAGATTGAAGTTAAGCCTCACAAGATCTTCTACCACAACACATATAACGTACCGTTATCTCAACGACCTGCTGTGTGGCAAGAACTAAAACAAATGTTAGACTGGAAGGTCATTGAACCATCCACCTCACCTTACTGTAGTCCTCTACTTCTTGTCAAAAAACCAAATGGTAGCATTAGGCTAGTGTTAGACGCACGAGCAATTAATGAAATAATTTTACCGGTTCACACAAAACCCGAACATTTAGAAGAGCAATTACAGAAATTTCTAGATGCAAAATATTTTTCCACAATAGATCTCGCTAATTCATTTTGGCAAGTAGGTATCACTCCTGATTCTCGGAAATATACTGCATTTATGTTCGGGGGGCGAACCTATCAGTTTTGTGTTCTACCCTTCGGATTGAATGTCAGTTCTGGGGTATTCATTACAGCCCTGGATACCGTGCTTGGCGATGATTTAGTTGAGACAGTCACACACTATGTAGATGATATACTGATAGCTACACAGTCTTGGAATGAACACGTTGACACATTTCAAACAATTTTAGAAAAATTTGCACAAGCTGGAGTCACAGCCAATCTTAGAAAATCAAAATTTGGTTGCAGTGAGATAAAATATTTAGGACATATCATTAATTCACAGAGCATTCGTCCTGATCCCAGTAAATTAGATGCTATCAGAAACTTTCCTAGCCCTCGAACAAAAAAGCAGTTAAAATCATTCCTTGGGCTATTTTCATTTTTCAGACGTTTTTTACCACAACCACTTTTGAACAGTAAACATCTGTTAAATCTACTCAGAAAGAATGAAGTTTGGATCTGGTCGGAACAGTGCCAGAATGACTTTAATACAATTAAACATGCTTTAGTGAATGCTAACATATTGAGCCATCCAGATTTCAATTTAGATTTTTGTATGACTTGTGACGCTTCATGTACTGGCTTGGGCTGTTGCTTATTTCAAGTTGTAAAGAATAAACAAAAGGAACAGATAAGAATTATTGGGTTTGCAAGTCGTACTCTAACTGAATGTGAGCGTACATACTCCACTACTGAGTTAGAAACACTTTCCATAGTCTGGGCATTCAAGAAATTCAATTATTATTTATTTGGCAAACATACAGTAATTTATGCCGATCACCAGGCCCTGAAATTTTTGTTAACTTGTAAACTTGTACATCCTAGATTATCACGACGAACAGTTACTCTTCGGAACTACTCTTTTGGAATTAAGTACATAAAAGGTAAGGACAACACCATTGCCGACGCTTTGTCTAGACTTCCGCAAGGTATGAATGAAACTAACAGTGACTTAGAAAATATAAATGGCTACAGGATTCTCTTAATGCAAGACAAGCAGTATCACCAATATTATATTAATATGTGCATAAACATGGCTAAATTACGAAAATCTGATCCTCACTGGTATAAGATGATAACATTACTGGTAGAAAAACACAATCATCCTTTGACTAAGTATTACAAGTTACACAATGATGTGTTATTTTATCGCCGACATCCAAATGCTACTAACTGGTGTGTATGCATTCCCAAAGAGTCTGAACGTAATTTGATTTGGCACACACACTTAGTTTGGGGTCATTATGGGACGAAAAAGTGTTTGGCAAAGCTCAGCACATACTGTTATTTTAGCAATATGAGAAGAAAAATTTACAGGGAACTGAAAACATGTGTTATATGTCAAAAATCAAAACCTCAGAATTTATCCACAAAAACAGATTTACGTTCTATTTTACCGAGTAAACCCCTGGAAATTCTGTGTACTGACATCAGTGGACAGCATCCAGCAATCTCTGGAGGCGTCAAATATATCTTAGCTTTTTACGATATATTTTCTAAACATGTAAAACTTTATGCTTTAAAATCCGCCACTGCAAATGGTATAATACGAAGATTCTCAAGTGATTACCCGACGCACGTGGGAAAACCTAAAGCAATTCTGTCAGATAATGCAGCATACTACTCTGGGTACAAATGGAGAAATTTCTTGAAGGACAGTAACATTAAAAGTATATTTATTTCAAGGTGTAGTCCACAATGTAACGCGACTGAGAGACTTTTCCGAGAACTAAACCGATTCATGAGGACCTATATTTCATCAAAACATACTAATTGGGTGTCCTACCTAAGTCTTTTCGAAGACGTACACAATAACTTAAATATTTACAATACAAATTACACACCTAACGAGATCATGTTCAATTGCAAACAGAACGATCAATGGATAGAACCATTACCTAAGTTGTCAGACAAGGAAATCACACCTGAACAGAAAATAAAAGAAGTATTGACTACACTGACACATCACGCACAGATACGAAACAAACATCACACAAACATAATAAAAAGAAAACAAATTCAAGGTAGGAATGCTTGTACTACTTCGTACTCATCATAAATCTGTAGCACTCAAACGACGCAATGCTAAGTGGCGTCTGCTATATGAAGGACCTTATATAATTGTTAACATACCGCATCCTGGTGCGTATCTGTTACAACATCCTAGAACTAACAAAATTATTGGGCTATACGCACACCGAGATCTTAAAGCATTTCATGCTAAATAATGTCAAAGTCATACCCATGAAAACATTGCTAAGCAACTCGCAAAACTCTGTTTGCTACAACACAGATAATAAGTAGTGTAGAAATTTTCATTTCAGCTATACCAGTGACGCAGTTGAAGACAGAAGAACTTTCTTTTCAACGCCGCGGCACTACCAAGAAGACAATATTAAGGTAAAATTTATGATTACATAGCAGTGAATGATATATTAATTTTTCACGGAACATATGTGACTGTAGGTATCACTGACTTGGTATGACACCTGACGAACCGACAGACGTCATCTGTGAAGCGATCTTTTACTTCGAGAAATAGATTAGACGCACATCTCTCAGCAAGAAAAGCATCTACCAGTAGCCAAGGCCACACACACTATAAATACACTCACAAAACGCGAGGAATCTAACAGTTTTCCTTCTCTTATTATTTTGAATATTTATTGAGTAGTGAAAACGCCTGGTCTTGCCTACTGATGTAATGATTGTTGTGTCTAACCTATCTTAATTTCAGATGTTGTTGTTGTTGTTGTTGTGGTCTCCAGTCCTGAGACTGGTTTGATGCAGCTCTCCATGCTACTCTATCCTGTGCAAGCATTTTCATCTCCCAGTACCTACTGCAACCTACATCCTTCTGAATCTGCTTAGTGTATTCATCTCTTGGTCTCCCTCTACGATTTTTACCCTCCACGCTGCCCTCCAATACTAAATTGATGATCCCTTCATGCCTCAGAACATGTCCTACCAACCGATCCCTTCTTCTGGTCAAGTTGTGCCACAAACTTCTCTTCTCCCCAAACCTATTCAATACTTCCTCATTAGTTTCAGATGACATCACAAAAACATCGATAAAATCACAGCAAAACCGTTAAAGAGAACGTAAATATCTGCAATTCATGTAATCAAATGTGACACAATGTAATAATTTATAGCTATGTAATGATGACGTAAACATGTTTATGTGTAACTGTATTATGTTTATGCTAAGAAAATATGTGACGTGTATATGTATGATTACTTATGTTTTTAAAAAAAATGCTGTATAATGTAACTGTTACTATGTGAAAATTTGAACGATAACGAGTGCCAAAATGTGAAAAACTTAAAAAAAAATTGCGTAGTGAACCACTGTTCACGGACATTAACGTACATCACTAAGTCCGCAACTACGCAGAAACCGATGTGAAGGAAACTGTTAATGCCATTCATCATGCATCGTACCTTTGTAAACGCGATGAACGATTTCTTTGATAAGTAACTACGAACATTTAGGTGAGCTATATTCAGCAAAAAAGTGAAAATGTGAAGTGCGTAATTTGTGCATCGTCTAGTGACATTAGTGCAGTACCTAACTTCAAGATGTTAACTGGATTAAATGGTCACAACGTGCCTGTCCAGTAAACAACACGACGAGTGGAAGAATTTTGGTTTGAACTTCAGGGAATGGAATGTTCTCGAAATGTGACGGACACACTTACCTGGACTGTCCAAGGATTGACGCCAGCTATGTGCCGTCCGAGGTTCTGCAACCAAGCTTCCACGGAATATCGAAAACGAACTGCATATGGACCAATTACTAGACGGGTCACGTCTGATCTGTAATAAACAATGCTTTTTGTCACAACGAACTGCATCACAACGACTATATTGGAAATAGGATATGGACATGCTTATGTATCAATTACGTTGTTATACAGCGATGTTACTGTGATCAAAAAACTTTACCACGACGACACTAACCTGTGAAAAATTATTGTGCTGCAGATGAATATGAACTGTAATAACGACACGATGTGTATAGGTCAACGCACCTGAAACAAAAAGACATTTTTCTTTGAAGCATTTCAATGCAATACTATGTAACTAAGAACATTCAACAATCTAAAGTTGTATTGTATTATAACAAATATTGTAATTTTAAAACTAAGTTACCTGTCATAGAATGTACTCTTCATATGTAATCTTGGTGGAATATTTCCTTTATGCAACGACTAAGAAAGCGCGCGCGCACGAACAATATGAACTGCAATACTGTGCCGCGTGATCTAAATTTACGATATAACGGCAGTGCCGGAGTCACACAGACGCTTCTGCGCATGCGCGCACTCTATTTTGCCAACATAAGAACTTTTACGGCGCACGCGCGTCATTCAAATTTTGTATATAATATACTGTATAATGTATGTCATGTAAATAGTTGTAGATAACTTAGATTTTCTTGTGCCTTTAGGTGAATTGCTCGCCTGCAGGTGTGTCCTTTCGCCTCGCAATTCAGGGGGCAATATAAAGGCACATTTGCATGCCGTGCGTGAGTTTCCTCGGAAACGCGAAATCTTAATTAAATAATTAATCTCTGACAAATAAATAAAGCCTATGGCACAGAACTGCAGCGCTATGTCGCTGATAAAACAAAATACAATTAGGACACTCTTATGTTTGTTTAAGAAGGGAGAGGTCTTGCAGAACAACTGGTGCGGGAAGCACGTATATTTCATTAACTGGCACACCGCCATATTTGAAATTATATAAGAACACTGCGAGTTGCAATCTTACTAGGCACTCGATTCTGTAAAGAATTTATATTTATGAAAGTAAGCAGAATTATTTAACTGTAGGCTTATTCGTTGAATATATCTGATTTAACTGTGTAAACTTTTTTATGTTTAGTAGACAGTCACCTCTGTACGACGTATTGACATGGCTGGCAAATTATTCTAATACTGAGATTTAGATTTTGAGTCCGCACCTACCGCAGCAGTCTTTGGAAACGATTTAAATACGAAGTACGATTATTTGACTCACATTTCACGGTCAACTACGAATAACATTGCATTTACGAAAAAGCCATTGTCAAGCGTCTGATACCAAATAATTAAACGTCCACGTTCCAGATAAGCAAATATTAATTACAACCAATCACTATCATACATATACAATAATTAATATTTTATTTATTTTATATAGTCCCCTACAGAAATAGTGAGCTAAGCTGCCTCTATAGCCGCCCATATTTGTGAAAGTTATGCCGGTGCAGGGTTTTGTACACGAACTGACCTCTGGATTATGTACTATGAATGTTCGACGGGATTGATATCGGGCGATCTGGGTAGCCAAACCATCCGCTCAAACTGTCGAGAATGTTCTTCAAACCTGTTGCGAACAATTTTGGCCCGGTGACGCGGCGCATTGTCATCCATAAAAATTCCATCAGTATTTGGGAACAGAAATTACATGAATGGCTGTAAATGCTGTCACTTGGTTCCGTTCCATGTAAACACAACTCACACCATTATGGAGCCAGAAACAGCTAGCATAGTGCCTTATGATAACTTGAGTCCATGGCTTCGTGGTGTCTGCGCCACACTCTAATGCTACCATCAGCTTTTACCAACTCAAATCGAGACTCTTCTGACCAGCCACGATTAGCAAGTCGTCCAGGGTACAACTGATACAGTCACGAGTCCAAGAGAGGCGCTGCAGGCGATGCCGAGCTGGTTAGGTAACGCCCTCGCGGCGGTCATCTGCTGCCATAGTCCATTAACGCCAAATTTCGCCGCACTGTCAGATTTCGGCGTTCGTCAGACGTCCTAGATTGATTTCTGCAGTTATTTCACGCAGTATTGCTGGTCTGTTATCACTGACAACGCGAACGCTGCTGCTGTCGGTTGTTAATTGAAGGCCGTCGGGCCGCTGTGTTGTCAGTGGTGAGAGGTAATGCCTGATATCTGGTATTGTCGGCACACTCTTGACACTGTGGATCTCGGAATAATTTCCTAACGATTTCAAAACTGGAATGTCCCATGCGTCTCGCTCCATCTGCCGTTCCTTCGTGCGGCCATAATCGCGTCGAAACCCTTTTCACGTGAATCGTGTGACTACACACGACAGTTCCGCCAATGCGCTGGCCTTTATATCGTGCGTAGGCAATACTACCACCATCAGTGTATGTGCATTTCTCTATCAAAAATGGTTCAAATGGCTCTGAGCACTATGGGACTCAACTGCTGAGGTCATTAGTCCCCTAGGACTTACAACTAGTTAAACCTAACCAACCTAAGGACATCACAAACATCCATGCCCGAGGCAGGATTCGAACCTGCGACCGTAGCGGTCTGGCGGTTCCAGACTGCAGCGCCTTTAACCGCACGGCCACTTCGGCCGGCATTTCTCTATCCTATGACTTTTGTCACCTCGATGTGTATCCTCTAGAAATATGTCAAAGTACTAATTTTGCGAAGGATTGAAGCTCCTCTTTTCGTTCTTCCGTGTTTGCAATTTAAAAACTGGGTTGTTTTCGAAATCAGCCTTATGCAAACACAATTAGTTTATTTTTATATTCCCCCAGACATGTTTCGACACCAGTGTGTCATCTTCCGTGCGTTACACATTTGTAATAATTTAGGTACTGTAGGCCTAAGAAATACAATATTTGCAACCGTTTTGTTTCGGCACTCACCTTACAAATACACTGCTAATTGAACTGTATTACTATAGATCGCTTTTAGTGCCCTGAAGAAAATTACTGCGTATTTGCGGAGAGCTGTTTCGAGGTTAGAGGCTATGTACGTTTCTGTACTTACATTTTCCGACCTGTTTCGTGTCCATGGTTGGTGTCTCAATCAGCTACTGTTTAGTGCATTGCTTTCACTCAGTTCTTCATAAATTCTCGCAGGGAGCGGGAACCTCTAACCTCGAAACAGCTCTCCACAAATACGCAATAATTTTCTTCACGGCTAGTTTGCAGATGACATGCTGTAAAAATTACAAAATGACGAAAACGAGCACTAAAATCGATGTATAATAATACAGTTCAATTACCGATGTAATTGTAGAGTGAGTGTCCAAAGAAAACGAAGCATATTGCAAATATTGTATTTCTTAGGCCTACAGCAGTTAAATTATTACAATTTATTGTAATAAAAATTTAACCCACAGAATATGACACATTGGTGTCGAAACATGTCTGGAGAAATATAAAAATAATCTAATTGTCTTTGCATAAGGCTGATTTCCAAAACAACCCAATGGCAAAGTACGCTATGTTCCGGTATCATCTGAAGACGACCATAATTGCTAAGATAGTTTAAATGGTTTTTTTTTCCCCTACACAATCACAATTGAAATTTCAGATTACCGGTTGCATTCGAGCAGAATAATTTTACATTACTGACAACTCATGGACCTTGTGTGCGGCAGCTGGACGTGGAGATGGACGTCTTAGACAGTCGAAACGAGTAGTAAAAAACCATTCAACTGCCTAGGTCGCATAAAATTTTGGCCGTAAAGATGGCCGTCTGAGACCATCGAAACAAGTAGTTTAAAACCATCCAACAGCCAAAGGCACATAAAGTTTTTCTTTATTTAAGGCGATCGGTTTCAACAGACTTTGGTGTCATCTTCAGTTCATAAAAATGTTTTAGTGATAAAACATGTTCATTTTACGCTAACCCTCACGCACGGTATGTCAACTGGATGAAACTCAGCACCGGTTGTCTTAAAAAAGGAAATATTTTATTCGATCTTAGCTGTTGAATGGTTTTTAATAAGTAAAACAGATCGTTCTTCAGTAGTCACAAAACGAGAAAATTCCATGAAACGAGTTGTCTGGAAAGGTAACTGTGATTGTGTCGGAAAAATAAAAAGAAATTATTAACTAATGGTTCTACTAATTTCAGTAAAGGGTGTCAATAAAGGTTTGCGTATTTAAGCTATGAATTTAATTCACTCATGTCTCATTGACTCCTAATTAACATGCATTCTTTACTCTGACGTGCAGTTTCGAGAAATGTCCTCGTTAGCCACACAGACTCAAGATACAATGAATTTCTTGCAGTTCTTCGTCAATAGCTCCACATTTCCGAACGATTTTTCACTCTGTTACATTGGACAGTAAAGCTATAACTGGATCATGGGTCGTGGGTCACTTCGAGCGAGCTCAGACGGTGAACGCTTCCGAAAGACAAGAGTCCCATTTTGGAGTACCAATCGGCAGATTTCATCTGCAAGATGTTTTCGCTTCTTGTTTGTTTCTGCATTTCACTCAGTGAGCCCACTGTTGTTCATTACGCTTTCAGTATCTTAGCAGGAGAGTAATTTATTCATTGGACCAATTACATACTTCGACCATTCGTCGGATTGTGGCACGTGGAGGCAAGGGCAGGGCTGCGGCGACCAGAGCAGTGGGATGATTTGTCGGCATTTGCAGGGCCCACACAGCTTCGTCATCATTCACAAACACAACACAGCTCTGTGAATATTTAGCTGAACCCACGCAGCATAGCCAGCATTCGCAGAACCAACACAGCTTTGTCGTAATTGGCAGAACCCTCACACCTCTGCAAAATTCCCAGAACCAATTGAGCTTTGTCGTAATTCGCAGAACTGGAGCAGTTTTCTCAACACTCACTGAACGCACACTGCTTTCCCAGCATTCACAGGAGCCACACAGCTCCATAAGCACCCACGTGCGCGCAGGCGCTCACATACACACACACACACACACACACACACACACACACATACACATACACACACACATACACATACACACACACACACACACACACACACACACACACACACACACACACATTTTCGTCTGTTTCTCTCCTATTAAACACCACAATGTTAATTCCACATCCAAGTTATCTGCATTATTCATCAAACTGACATATTTGCTCTGAGGGTGCAACCTGCTGATTAAAGAACACTTGGTCATATCAGTGGTTGGATCTTTGAGCTAAAGCAAAATAGCAGTTTAAAGAAGCCAAGAACTATCTGTATTATTTATAAGAATACATAAACATCTAACATCACATCGCTAATTTATTGGCATTGTTGATCTTGTTCAGAACTACGTCACATCTGAATATTCCACCGCTATTTAGTTGTTAAATACCGACGGACATGTTACATAGCAAAGTAATAGAGCACTTCATGTAATAACGTACTACCATGTTTTACTAATGTGTGTGGTATGACTGTGGAACAAAATTTCATACATGAGAGAAGAAAAGATAAAAGCACACTAATTTAAAATAGGGATTGAAAGGATAATGGCTCATTGTGTAAGTATACAGACCACATCATCATCTTCATCTTCATCATCATCGGTATTCTGCCCAAAGGCAAGTTCTCACGTGATAACTCTCCGTGTTCTCCTGTTTTGTCATTCTCTTAAGTCCGCCTAATGTCCGCTTTCCTTTATGTCGTTTATCATCTTCTGTCTCATCCTTCCTCTCAATTTACGCCCACGAACTAGATCTTCCAAAGCGTCTGTTAGCAGAATGTCCCATCCAGGTTTTCTTTATTCCTCGTATAACTTACAGCAGTCTCATTCTCTCACCTACACTTTCCAACAATGTTTCGTTACCCACTCTTTACCTGCAGCTTACCCTCTCCATTCTTCTCCACATCCACCTCTCGAACGCTTCTAGCGTTTTTTACCCTCTCGTCTCAGTCTCCTTGTTTCCCCCTCAATGCGTGCCACACTCCAGAAGAAGTCTTGCCATGTCGCTTCTTCAGACCTTAATTTTTTTGCCACATAATAATCTCCTCTTTCTATTGAATGCCTCATTCGCTAAAGCAGTGCAACTTTTCACCCCCTGACGGCATCGCAAGTCATCAGCAATCGTACTTCCAAGAAACGTAAAAGCTCTGACCAGTCTGAACAGATCTAACTTACAGGTTAAGGTACACTCGGTGACAATTGTGGCTCTGTCTTCGTGCCAAACTAAAATAAAAATCTTAGAGAAACAAAAAATTTTCATTATTCTTTGACAAAATACCTGAAGATTCGTTCTAAACAGTACAAACACACATCGCTCGCCTATTGGCATTATTGCTATGACTTGAAAGAAAAAGCACTTGTATGCGTCCAGTACACCGTCTCGTCTACCCAAGAGCATTCGTGAAGTTTAATTTAGCCTTTCATTTCCTTCGCAGTAAAATTTTTAAGGTAGTTGACATCGTCTTAGATCCGTACATTCTGGCGGAATTTTCGTGTAGGACGTGGCGTTTACGACTTTAGCAAACGAATTACCGTTGTATTTAGCTATTTTATCAGTTTTAAACACTGTAAATAGCTTTCATGTTGCTAGATGCATTAATTCGAGACAATCACACTTAGGTACAACGTAACTATCCTTATAAGCAGGTCCAAACTGCGGTGGAGATTTATAAAAGGTTTTCACATGTAACCTCTAATGAAACATTTCGGATCTATCATTTTTTGCGAGAACTTCAACGTATGGCCACTTTCTATTGCTATTTACAGTAAATGTTGATATGTTGTACCATTACTGTCACATCCAGATATTCCGCTATACTGTGCTTAAGTTAATCTGCAACCCTTACCTGCTTATCTACACAGGAGTTCTTTTCGAATAGCAGATGATATTCTTCTTCCATGTGTTTCGCCATTTTTCATCTGTGTTTGTACAGTTTGCATCTCTGTAATACCAGGAATAAGACCCATTCAGTTTTGAATCCATCAGCAAGTTTTGACTTCTTAGCACAGTTCTCAGAATGTTACACGTAACCATCAACGTGCGGAGGGGACGAGCGGGCGGTTGCTGCATGTGTGCGATGTTCTTGCTAACAAGGAACCCCTTGTGTGCGAGGCCACAAGTTCAGTCTCTAGTAAGGCTAATTTATAAGTGTTGTGGTAAACAACTATGACAGGAGCAATATTAGCTGCTAATGACTTAACATGTGCAATAGGAGGAGGACAGAAAATGTGTGTCAGGGATGTGCAGCGATCAAACTTGTATGCGATGTATGTATTACACTTCACAAAATGGACAATGTTGACTTTCAAGAAATGTTCAAAACAAACCATTAGCTTTCACCATGAACACCGAATGAAAGACGGCACGCCACAGTGGTCACTAAGGTTCGCACCAGCCAGATCGAAGGCGAATTCCTTGGGAGTTACAAACCGTGCAGAACGTTCAGCTTAGTGTGCACGTACAATCATATCGGTGAAATAGGGTAATGAGAACTGACGGAATGTGATGACATGCAAACGAACGCGAAACAGTCTATCGTTGAGCTTATCGTGGAACACCACTTTCTATAACAAGTGCGTCTTGTTCTCTCTCGAATATCTGTAGCTATTATTACGCACTGCTGCGGACTTACTCGCAATCCTTTCATAATTGTCTTTACACTAACGGCCATTAAAATTGCTACACCAAGAAGATGACATGCTACAGACGCGAAATTTAACCGACAGGAAGAAGATGCTGTGATAGGCAAATGATTAGCAGTTGACCGGCGTTGCCTGGTGAAACGTTGTTGTGATGCCTCGTGTAAGGAGGAGAAACGCGTACCTTCACGTTTCTGACTTTGATAAAGGTCGGATTGTAGCTTATCGCGATTGCGGTTTATCGTTTCGCGACATTGCTGCTCGCGTTGGGCAAGATCCAATGACAGTTAGCAGAATATGGAATCAGTGGGTTCAGGAGGGTAATACGAAACGCTGTGCTGGATCCCAACGGCCTCGTATCACTAGCAGTCGAGATGACAGGCGTCTTATCCGTATGACTGTAACGGATCGTGCAGCCACGTCTCGATCCCTGAGTCAACAGATGGGGACGTTTGCAAGACAACAACCATCTGCACGAACAGTTTGACGACGTTTGCAGCATCATGGACTATACGCTCGGAGACCGTGGCTGCGGTTACCCTTGACGCTGCATCAGACAGGAGCGGCTGCGATGATGTTCTCAACGACGAACCTAGGTGCACGAATGGCAAACCGTCATTTTTTCGGGTGAATCCAGGTTCTCTTTACAGCATCATGATGGTCGCATCCGTATTTGGCGACATCGCGGTGAACGCACGTTGGAAGCGTGTATTCCTCATCGCCATACTGGCGTATCACCGGGCGCGATGGTATGGGGTACCACTGATTACACGTCTCGGTTACCGTTTGTTCGCATTGACGGCACTTTGAACAGTGGACGTTACATTTCAGATGTGTTACGACCCGTGGCTCTACCCTTCATTCGATCCCTTCAAAACCCTACATTTCAGCAGGATAATGCATGACCGCACGTTGCAGGTCCTGTACGGGCCTTTCTGGATACAGAAAATGTTCGACTGCTGCCCTGGCCAGCACGTTCTCCAGATTTCTCACCAATTGAAAACGTCTGGTCAATGGTGGCCGAGCAACTGGCTCGTCACAATACGCCAGTCACTATTCTTGATGAACTGTGGTATCGTGTTGAAGCTGCATGGTCAGCTGTACCTGTACACGCCATCCAAGCTCTGTTTGACTCAATGCCCAGGCGTATCAAGGCCGTTGTTACGATCAGAGGTGGTTGTTCTGGGTACTAATTTGTCATGATCTATGCACCCAAACTGCTGAAAATGTAATCACATCTCAGTTCTAGTATAATATATTTGTCCACTGAATATCCGTTTATCTGCATTTCTTCTTGGTGTAGCAATTTTAATGGCCAGTAGTGTATTATGTTTCGCTTGAACTTGCATGTACGTAATTATGTTTAGTGCCCTCTCCTTGCACGATTGTTCTTTACGACTGTTCAATGGAGACAGGATCTGTGGCATCCTGTCCGACAAGGATGTTGAATTACATGGCTCGGCGACTATTTCAGGCCGGCCGCGGTGGTCTCGCGGTTCTAGGCGCGCAGTCCTGAACCGTGCGACTGCTACGGTCGCAGGTTCGAATCCTGCCTCGGGCATGGATGTGTGTGATGTCCTTAGGTTAGTTAGGTTTAAGTAGTTCTAAGTTCTAGGGGATTGATGACCACAGCTGATAAGTCCCATAGTGCTCAGAGCCATTTGAACCCATTTTTGACTATTTCAGTATCAATTTCACTTGCTAAATATGTATGGTTATCATTGTACTCATCATGTACGTTGCCCCCACAGTCGAGCGTGCACGACATCACACATTCCACTGGCTCATTTTGCAGAAACGCTAATATTTCATCGGCCATTTCATTCTCACTCAACGAAATTACTTGGTTTCCTTTCTGACGAAACCCCAACACCGGTTGCTGCTGTTGTACATATACTGCAATGTTTGCCTCGTTTATGGTTGCTATTGCTTTGCTCTGTAACTTCACTAGCATTGCAGCACTGTTGTGAGCTACTCCTCGACTAAGCAGTTCAACTATGCTCCATGGCCTCATGCTGTGTTCATCACTGGATATCTCCAGTCCCGTCAGTGACCAATATCTGTGAACTGGTTTCCGTAGGATACTGGTAAAAGCGATGTTTTTTTTCTGAAACCTCACCTCCATGATGAATTACCTGGGGTACTGCAGCAACTCCATGTAGACGATTATTACATGTGGAAGTGGACGTAAGTCAACGTCTGTAGTCCCGCACACCATAAATTACAAGGATTTCTTTACATAAACTTGAATTTTTGTTTTCCTTTAGCCGACATTTCGTGGCAAGAGGATTCAGCCACTGCTACATTAAAAAAAGAAAAAAAATTTTTTTCCTTTTCCGTCTCAGTCGCACATTTATTATGGCGTGAATAGTTTCAATTACTTTCTAATGTCTTTATATCGAAACAACAAGGTAAAAAAATGGACTTTCAGGAGAAAGTTACTATGTACTGTATAGAACTGTTGGAGTAAACTATGTACGAGAGGCGATCGATAAGTAATTCAACACACTTTTCTTGGCCAATTTCGGCTGAAAAAATTCGGAATTTGCTGTCGGACATCGTTTTATATTTCCTCTTCAGCCTCTATAGTTTCATGAAATTTTCAACGGTGCCGCCGCTGTACGTAGCCTTCAAAATGGTGTCTGTGACAGAGATGGGTTCCATGCAGAGAGTTCCGTTTGATTTGGACGAAAACTAGAGATTCGCAGATATTTATAGAAGCTTGCAGAATGCCTACGGAGACGTGGCAGTGAACAAAAGCACGATGAATCGTTGGCCGAGGTGTCTGTCACCATCTCAGTAAGTTCGCGAAAACCTGTTGAAACTTGCACGTGCCGGCTTGCCGGACGCTTATGTGACCCTTGCAATTTTGGAAGGTGCAGACACTCTCGCCGGCCGGGGTGGCCGAGCGGTTCTAGGCTCTACAGTCTGGAACCGCGCGACCGCTACGGTCGCAGGTTCGAATCCTGCCTCGGGCATGGGTGTGTGTGATGTCCTTAGGTTAGTTAGGTTTAAGCAGTTCTAAGTTCTAGGAGACTGATGACCTTAGAAGTTAAGTCCCATAGTTCAAAGATCCATTTGAGCCATTTGTTAATTATACGACATGAACGGTGTTTCCTTTTGCTTCTGTGGGTCCAGTGGTGGCGTATTGGTATCATTATGTTGAAGGCGGAGGTAGAAAGACAAATACTGCAATTTAGCCGTGTAGAACTACGAGAAGCAAGGAGATGGCGGACGAGGGAGCAAACGGAAGAATGACTTGCAGTGGAACACTGTTAATTGGGGCTGGAGGGAAGGGTATACCTCGAGGAGGATTTGATCGCTGGATAGTGGCAGATGGTTGAAGTTCCGGTCGCAGGTAAAGAAAGAGCTACAGAGGAAGTTCGACTTCATTTCCACCGAAGCTACTTGATAATGCTCTCACCTTCTAGTACAAGGTTGAACAACATGTGCGATAACTTATCGCTATATGTGATTAACGTTCGAAGGTCCAATAATCTCAGGGCTATCTTCTGAAAACAACTTTTAATGGCCCGCCTCACCACGACAGCGCTGATATAGGCTCCGGCCACGGCGGGTTTTCCGCAGCATCCTGAACGCGGTCCCATCGCCCGCCATCTGCCGGTCGTCTGCTCTCAGCCGGTTGACCTTGCTCCAGAGATCAGAGCCCGTAACCACTGGCGGGCTCCGCCTGCTGGGCTACGTCGCTCGTAACTCACTGTAGACGCAACACCTGCGGCCAGCCGGTCGCATTACGTTTCTCTGAGTATTCCGGCCTTTGCACGGTCGTCCCGAAAGGTCAGGAGAACATGCGAGCGGTTGCGATCGAGACACTCTTCGGTTGCTACTTGCTCCGTGACATACGATCTCACACGTTAGCAAGGCGGTGCTTGCTTTAGTCTGAACACACGTGACCACTTCGCTTGGAAGGAACGTACTCAGGAGTGTTCCTCATTTTCACGATGTCCTGAAAATCCCAGAGACAGTGTGGAGCGTCTTGTTCTCAGCAAACCACTATACTTTGTATGAAGAAAAGTACGTACTGTATAAGGAAAATTTCCCGCTTCCTTTTCCAGTAACAGATGGATTGCGCTAATAACTATTTTTCGTACATTTCTGTGTAAGGACGAATCCCTCCAGTTTTATGAAATGGTTCAAATGGCTCTGAGCACTATGGGACTTAACATCTGAGGTCATCAGCCCCCTAGACTTAGAACTACTTAAACCCAACTAAACTAAGGACATCACACACACATCGATGCCCGAGGAAGGATTCGAACCTGCGACCGTAGCCGCAGCGCGATTCTGGACTGAAGCAATTAGAACCGCTCGTCCACAGCGGCCGGCTCCAGTTTTATCGACATGGCCTTAACGCGATATGTATGTTGCATTAATTTCACAATGAGGCTACGCGAACTGTAATCCAGTTTCAGTATATTTATTTATATCTGTAGCCTACAGCCTAGTAGATAATGCACTACGTATTTCACAAGAAATTTTCTTAATTTAATTGGAACACTTAGTTTGCTATACCGTAGTTAGTTAAATTAGTTTTTATACATATTTCCAGAACGAAAATAATTCAAACATTCCTAAAACACATATGTGAAAGGAACATAAAATAAAAAATTATTTTTCCCTGTTTCCCATAGTTATGTAAACTGCACATTAACTATCTACTTCTTATCTTTTTATTGGAACGCATTTTCTGAATCTAAAATTATCATACAGTTGAGAAATCGAAAAAGGAGAGAGAGAGACAGACAGACAGACATACAGATATAGAGAGAGAGAGACAGAGAGAGGGAGGGGAGAGAGAGAGAGAGAGAGAGAGAGAGAGAGAGAGAGAGAGAGGGTGGGGGAGAAAGATGATGAAAGAATTAGTCTTAATTACGTCTTAACTATGTCTAATCCATCCTCGACCTGATGCTCATTTTTATTTGGCTACCATTCCTCCAACAGGTTCTTAAATTCTTCATATTCTTTAGTTTCACAACATCTGGCTACTTTGTTTTCGTCCATCAGTTAGTCCCTCCAATATTAAATTACATCCTGTTTCCAGTTATACATTCTGTGATTTGTATTATGTATGTTTTCTTTACGGAGCCACACTTTATTATTTTTGGATCTATTTTATGGAAAAAGACGATCAGTTAGCCTTCAAAGTGCCCCTCGCTAGGTGTAATTTTTCGACATGCGTCTGTCCGCACACTTCCGCAAAATCAATGTTTGCAATTATGAAACCTTTATGATACACAAACGTGAAGTCTGCAGATATTGGATGTTTATCGAGTGCACCATGTTCGATGCTTCTGAAAAAAGGTTTGTGATATTTTCATTGACGTTCTGCTCGGATCTGTGAGAAAATGACTGATGTACAGCACCACTCTTGTGGTGTTTACCAGCGCAAATCGTGAGGGATTTTATCGAATCTTTCATGATGACTAATGAGACATTTCACGAATCGTGTACTTTTTATTTGAATGTTATCTGTCGATTTGTAAGATCTATGTGGAAACTCTGCAGACTCCATGTAGTATGTACGCTGAACTAAACATTATAGCTATAAATAATTATTATATCTTACCCATCTCTACATCGGAATTTGGTTATGTGCAGTATCGTGGAGAAGTGCAACAAAGCAGTAGTCGGTTCCAATTCTATTGGAGGAAAAAACATTCGAGTATTTGGCAGACATTACCGCTGTGTCCCTTGTAGAGAGGGCGCATGGCAACTGCTGATGGTTGACCATCTCTTCAGTCCACATTTTAAGCTCGACGGGCCCTGTCTTAGTAATCGAGAGTACACTGTTTATTGTCGGTTCCGAATTTCGTGCTTTTATCATCTTTGTTATTACTGTTATTTCCTTTGGCCCTTATAATTAGCATGGAGAACCTTTAAGTAGGTTTAATGTTCTTGTTCTTAGTTTCTCAGGAACTTTTTTTTAATAGTATTGGTGTATCATCTTTCTACCCCCCGTCTACCACCGCGTCGCATGTACAGTTCTGTTTTTAAGTGAGTGTTCAGTGTTGTGCGTCCCCTGCGAACAGAAACAAACCCGACTGGCGCCGTGTTTTTTTAAATTGTGCCTGTCCGGCTGTCTACTTATTGTGTTGCTTCATGCGTATCGTCAACGCCGTGTTTTTTACTTTAAATTCCACGACTTTCCGCCATTTTACAATTATTTACAATGTGACCATTTAATCGCCACTCTTTTCTTGTTTGCTTGTAGTCTCATTATGTTTTTTAACTTTTCTGTAGGCTGTAGAGCAGCATATTACGCTGCTGCCCCCCCTCCCCCACTCTCGTGGGGGGAGAGGGGGGGGGGGGAATCGAAATGCAATAAAGAAAAAAAAATTTGGCTCCATTCTGTCAATTGTTTGGACGTCAGCTAATGAGAGTATATGATTGATCTGGTTGTTAGCAGAGGAATAATAACTCCCGTGATATCCTTTTCTTTGTTGGCTAGCTAAAATACATTTGGTTTTCGGGTTCAGTTTACAATGTAAGGTTTGTTTTGGCTAATTGTGAATCCGTAAAATATGGGAAGCTTTCATGGAGCAATCGAACCAAACAGTCGTGTTAGGGTATTCATTTCAACCAAGGTTTTAGGCATCTGGATACCGTGAAGTAATTTGAAGCTGAATTTTTCCTAACACATCAGTTGTTAAATTTTCTCGAAGTTGTTGGCATTGATGGGTGCTTCTCGTAGAACGCCTATCTGCTAGCTGTGACGTTCGCATTGAGTGAATGGGACATCGTGTCACAGACATTCAAGATGTTTAGTAAGCTTTACGCAATTTCTCTTCCTAGTCTTGTTGGCCACGTTCTCATTCTCATCGTCACAAATAATTTCGCTTATGTACTTCAAGTATTTAACATGTATAGCGTTGCCATCGTCGTGATCTACGCATTTCGATTCCATGCACTGCGTTTTTGCGTTAGAGATTTGGAGCCCACATTTTGCGTTAATATCATGAAGCTTCACTAGAGCCTGTCTGACTTTAGTGGTAGCCCTGTTGATTGTTGCTACATCATCAGAAAAAAAGACAGCGTACATCGTTTCGATTACGTTTTGTTCACAATTTTCGTGTTCAGTTCTGTCTGAAGTCATTATCAATATCCTCCGGTTTAGTGAAGTGCAACGGACTTAGTATTTCCGCAATTGCTCATGACTTTGCTTTTGTATTTCTATGTACTTTTTGGTAGAACAGTTCCATATTCCTTGTTGGAAAGCGTACAAATGCGTTTTTCCCTTGATAAATAAGTATTAGCTTCTTTTTTATCAATTGTGTGAACTTAATTGGTGATTGACTGCGGAATTCCAGTGCTCTGTCATATTCCGGATTCCAACACCTTTGTTTACTGCTTCCTTAGAGAAAAACCGATTTTATTGCTGATTGGTAATATTCAATGGGTGGTTCTTAATATGCATAGGCATTAGTAGGACGCAAAATGTGAACGCTTGTATTTAGATCCTACACGTCACTAAACTGTACGCACATTCATTAAAATCACTTAAAAGGCTTTTCGCTCAAAATAACTGAAAGAGAAAAGCTGTTCTGAAGGAAATGTGTCGCAGATTTTCACGGTCTCATGAGTCACAGACCGTTATTACGATGCATAACCCTTTTAACAAACTGTTGGACAAATATCTGAACAACTCGCAGTTTCACAATTCTACTTTCGTAAAGAGTGTTCGTACATTCTTTCCATCTAAATGATTATATACCATTTTCAAACTCTTACAGTAGTTTTTCGGTAATATAATTGATATTTTTCACTTTTCTGAGGTTTCATGTACGTATTGCTCACATAGAAACGATTTTAACCGGTACATAGATAGCGTCAATAGAAGAGTTCTGCTTTGTTAAATTTTTACGTTTGTTACGTATTTGTGGTAGGTCTACATAGAAACGACCGTACGCTGCTGTTCTTGTTGACTTTCACCTACTTTACAGAAAGTAACAAGAGAATGAGAGAAGCTTTCCGGTATATAAGACAATACTCTTTTTCTCAAGAGCAGTGAAATTATCTCACTAGCACTACTGTCTCCGGTGCCTTTTTTATTCAAATAGTATTCGAAAGAATGACGGTTCACATACCCATTCGGCCATGCAGGTTTAGTGTTTCCATTATCTCAACAAGTCGTTTAATCCGAATGCCGGGATGGTTCCTTTGAAACGGCACGACCCACTTCCTTCAACATTCTTCTGCAAAACGAGTTTGCGTTACTTTGACGAAACAATATAGAATTTTTCAGTTGAGCTCTTTTCCTAATCTCAGATATCTCCGATGCGTCACTGTTCACCCCCTCGCCCATCCCCGCCAAATACAACATATTCTGTTTCCAGTCTTTCAAGCAAACACTGTTCGAGAGGAAACTTACGCTGTTGTAACATCCGGTGGTAAAACATTGTCACTACCTAACGGGATACTGTACGGACTATGATGGGGCAGACCACGACCATATTTGATAAGAGTGCAATTACGGACACGATTCTCTTGCTTACGTACGGATTTGTTGTTAGTGGTGACTCCTTCAGCCACGCTACGAGCCAATTTTGAGGAGCATCCAGTGCAAAGACACGTATAATATTATTCTCACCGTAATAACGCGTTAATTTCCTGGTAATCGGAATGAAATGATATTAGTAGAAGGTAACGTAATATACTACAGCTGTCGAATCGCAATGTGAATATTTAAGTACGCGATCTCTAAATATAAGTATGTTTATAATTTGCGTGTCTCTGCTGTAGTGTGTATTGAGATTTAAAATACTCTGTCACTTTAGATCAGACTACTACCTGAAGATTCTACATCATCCTGCGGCTGAAATTGTAAATCAGAAGAACTGTTAATGAAACTTACACGAATTTTCTGAAAGCAGTTAAAGGCTGGGAGCGATTGTCGAATATGACACGCTGACTGGGACAGCAACTAACTTCCACTTTTAAATGTACACTGTCATTGTCATTCGCCTAGTATTTTTAGCTGTATCCAGAGCCTTAGCTTTTTAATGATTATCTGATTACTATTCATGATTTTTAATCCATTTATTTTGCGAAGATGCGAGCATTGACAGGATTTTACGTTGGGACTATATAAGTACAGTATGTAACAGGCTGTAGCACAACGTAGCTGTGGACAGTAGCTCCAGTTTCTACACTGTTTTCCGTAGACTTAAAGAATGACTTTCGCTTTGTGAATAAAGATTGTTCTATTCCTAATTTCATTATTTCGTATCTTTCGTCGTCTGATTTTTTGGGGAATGTCAGAAGCAAAGAGTTCATAAATAAACGCTTTTCTAAGCATGCTATATTGTTACCAGAAATGTATAATGCTCTCAGTTAATGTCAATTGCTGGCTACGTAAGTTATTTTACCGCTGGTATTTTATAATGTCCGCTTGCAAGATTTTGTATGAGTCAATGAGAAGTTACTTACATTTGCGAAACTGCAGTTATGTCATAGTTTCCGCAAAACTTTTTACAGTAGAAGGCGAATTTGAAAACTTGCCGCCGGCCGGTGTAGCCGTGCGGTTATAGTGGCTTCAGTCTGGAACCGCGTGACCGCTACGGTCGCAGGTTCGAATCCTGCCTCGGGCATGGATGTGTGTGATGTCCTTAGGTTAGTTAGGTTTAAGTAGTTCTAAGTTCTAGGGGACTGATGACCACAGATGTTAAGTCCCATAGTGCTCAGAGCCATTCGAACCATTTTTTTGAAAACTTGCCAGTATTTATACACAGAAGCGCCAAAGAAACTCGCATAAGCATGCGTATTCAAATACAGAGATATGTAAACAGGCACAATACGGCGCTGCGTTCGGCAACTTCTACGTAAGACAAGTGTCTGGCGTAGCTGTTAGATCGGTTACTGCTGTTACAGTGGCAGGTTATCAAGATTTAAGTGAGTTTGAACGTGGTGCTATAGTCGGCGAACGAGCGATGGGACACGGCATCTCCCAGGTATCGATGAAGCGGGGATTTTCCCGTACGACCATTTCACGAGTGTACCGTGAATATTGATAATCCCAAAAAACATCTGGTGTCCGACATCGCTGCGGCTGGGACCAACGACGACTGAAGAGAATGGGTCAACGTGACAGAAGTGGAACCAGTCTCCAGATTGTTGCAGATTTCACTGCTGGGACATCAACAAGTGTCGGCGTGCGAACCACTCAATCATCGATAAGGGCCAGGGGCCCAATCTTGTATCCTTGATGGCTGCACGGCCGGCCGGAGTGGCCGAGTGGTTCTAGGCACTACAATCTGAAACCGCGCGACTGCTACGGTCGCAGGTTCGAATCCTGCCTCGGGCATGGGTGTGTGTGATGTCCTTAGGTTAGTTAGGTTTAAGTAGTTCTCAGTTCTAGGGGACTGATGACCTCAGAAGTGAAGTCCCATAGTGGTCAGAGCCATTTGAACCATTTTTTGATGGCGGCACGACACATAGCTTTACGCCTCGCCTGGCCCGTCAACACCAACGTTGGACTCTTGACGTCTGGAAACATCTCGCATGGTCGAACGAGTCTC
Source organism: Schistocerca piceifrons (assembly GCF_021461385.2). Classification (NCBI taxonomy): domain Eukaryota; kingdom Metazoa; phylum Arthropoda; class Insecta; order Orthoptera; family Acrididae; genus Schistocerca; species Schistocerca piceifrons. The sequence continues at coordinate 118,004,662 of NC_060138.1, forward strand.
GTTTCATATTGTATCGAGCGGATGAACGTGTACGGTTATGGAGACATCATGAATCCATGGACCCTGCATGTCAGCAGGGGACTATTCAAGCTCGTGGAGGCTCTGTAATGGTGTGGAGCGCGTGAAGTTGGAGTGATTTGGGACATCTGATACGTCTAGATACGACTCTGACAGGGGACACGTACGTAAGCATCCATTCTCATCCATTGTGCATTCCGACGGACATCGGCAATTCCAGCAGGGCAATGCGACACCTTACACGTCCAGAATTGCTACAGAGTGGCTCTAGGAACACTCTGCTGAGTTTAAACACTCCCGTTGGCCTCCAAACTTCCCAGATATGAACATTATTGAGCATATCAGAAACGCCTTACAGCGCGCTGTTCAGAAGAGATTTCCATCTCCTCATACTCTTATGGATTTACGGGCAGCCCTACAGTATTCATGGTGTCAGTTTCCTCCAGCACTACTTTAGACATGAGTCAAGTCCATCCCACGTCGAGCTGCGGAAGTTACGCGTGCTCGCGGAGACCATACACGATATTAGGCAGATGTACGAGTTTCTTTGGCTCTTCAGTGTATAACTGATGTTTTTATACTTTTAAAGAATATTACATTGGTATGTAAGCTGTAACGTTCCCTGGCAGCACACACACTATTAATAAACTAAAATTTAATTGTATTATATACGCCGCTATGAAGCAATTCGTATGTACTGTAATTGTTTAACAAAAAATATTATTTAATTTTGTATAAAGGACGTTGGTTATTATTGTAATATTTTATTTAATAATATTCTCGATCTATTTATGATGGTAATATTTCTATACTCGTAATGTAATTACGAAATATGTCAATATCTGCGATGAAAAAAATGTAAAATACAGCCACAGAGGAAAATAATGTTGTAAGATTACAAAGAGACATTCACAATCAGCAATAGTATAAATAGGAATACAAATTGTGCATTCTTTGTCGTCTTCCTCGAGAGCTGAGAGAGAGAGGAACCTGTGACGTAGCATTATATGAATGAGTAGACTTCTTTTGTCTGTATCTATCTTTAGCCGCGTTAGAGGAGAAATTATAAAGGTGTGTAATTTTAATTATTGTTGTGGTCTAAATACATTATAATTTATCAAAATTGTGTATTACTAATGTAAATTAGCTTGCCCATGTCATCTATAATATTTCTTTAAAGAATTTTCAGCACTTTTAGCGATTATCGTTGGTGTTGCTGGGCTGTGCCGCGACCGAACGATTTGCAGCGGCGGCACATTTAAAAAATTGTTCCGCTATAAAATTAACCAAACCCGTAAATCGGGAGCAGGTAAAATTAGCAGTGAATTACGAAATATTTTTCTTTTACAGCGATCCTGAGGCTGACTGAATGTATTAGTGGTTTTAAATTTGTGCATTCATAGGCGGATAATTAACGTTGAAGTTGTTAATCTGTTGGTTCTTTCAATTTCTAAAGCAAATAACTTAAACGTATAGTGGAGCGTATTTTGTCAATGATAATTAAACGTTCAGGTCGGCTTGGCAATATTTAACCATTTTATGCTAACAGAGACAGTATTGTGTTCCATAGCTAACGCCGGGAAAGAATTTAGTAAATATTTAAAAACCCACTGCATCTAGAAAATGTGTGCCAAGGCCGAAATACGTAAAAAATTTAATTTAAATAATTTTCAAAGTCATAAATGTTATTTATCAGTTAATTTGAATTTATCAGCATGAGAGGGTTGCTAACGTTCACGTAATTTTAAATGTGCTTAATTCTGTCTAAATGAATTTTTATTACCACACGTAAAAAAAAGGGGGTCCTACAACAAAGTTCGTACTGAAAGAGTAAATAACAAAATATGTAAAGCCGTTTCTTCTCCATTTTACATAACAATCCATTCATTTTTACATAATAAATATATTTTTTTTTTCATTAAACTGGCGCCCAACAACGCGGGGACCGAATAAGCAGTGGCCACAAAATACCCATGAGATGATTAGGGAATTATTGTAGTTGAACTTTGTTGGAGAACAATTAATAATTTTTTTATGTATTGTATGTATTGCCTAACCAATATTGTGTGGTAATACCTGTATATGATTTTTTGCATGAGAACACTATATACCCAGAGGCAAGCTGAAGAAGAGAGCTCATTATATCGAAAAATTAATTACCTACCACAATACCAGGGGGCAGCTGCACCCAAGATAGATCACCAAAAGGTAAAGCTACAGTGTAGTTGTCCTGTGGGTAGTAAAGTAGCCTCAGTGCAGTGTTCTCGGATCATTAGTGGTGTGCTTGTTGTTACTGTTTTTTTTTTTTTAATAACAGGACATTTGAGTAGTTAGTCATCGTAGTATATAATAAGTGTGTCTCAACAAATGACCATTTCTTGTGTGATTATGTCAGTGAAACATGAGTGTTAGGATAGTTAGTTCAGATTTTTTTCTTTTGTTGACTATGGTTAGATTGCGTAGTCAGAAAAATATAAACATGGATAATGAACAACAGTTAGCAAGCAGTGATACCGAGTTAGAAAGTGGGGCACAAAGTAATGTTAGTGGCGTAGTTCAGTAAGTACAATGTGGGAATCTGGGGGCAGAAGGGCAAGAAACGTTGCCACTGCCAGCCAGTGATTCAGTTGAAAGTAGAAATACTGTGCCACCCACAAGCACTAGACACGGACCAGCGAGTGGTGAGGTGTCGGAAGCGCAATCATTAAGAGTTATGTTACAACGCATGCTCAATTTCCAAGCTACGTTTGTGCATGAACAAGCAGAGCGTGACCAGAGATTGGTAGCTGAATTTGCACGTATGCAAGCAGAATGCGATAGAGAACGTGATGCTATGCATGCAGAACGAGAAACTGAACGTGATGCTAAACAAGCAGAGCGTGATCGATGCCAGCATGAGAGAGACTTGCAGTTAATGCAGTCTTTGGAAGCAATGCAAAGTGAGATTGTTAGTTTGAGACAAAACTATGAAACCATACCCAAAGCGGTGCAAGGACAGAGCGAAAGAGTAGATAATATCCAGGTGGCTAACGCCAGTATCGTAGATGAAATCAGTGTACTGGCTAACAGGATGGAAAAGTTAGAAATTGACGCAAATCAAGCAATAGAGCAGAAAATATCCGAACAAAATTGAAGAGGAATTTACGAACTGGTTAGAGGCAAAAGACACCGACCTTAATCAAACAATAGACGAGAAGGTGCACGCCGCGATTGAGGCCATAGACTTGGGTTCGAGTGCGGAAGTGCAGAACCCAAGAAGGGCGGTGCACACTGCCACAGCGGAATGTCAACCGTCGTCTTGCAGAGCTGGAAAACAGCTTGTTACACGGCGACGCACAGGCGTGTGTGACGACAGCCAGGTCCAACAATGATAGGCAATACAGGGTGTTTCAAAAATGACCGGTATATTTGAAACGGCAATAAAAACTAAACGAGCAGCGATAGAAATACACCGTTTGTTGCAATATGCTTGGGACAACAGTACATTTTCAGGCGGACAAACTTTCGAAATTACAGTAGTTACAATTTTCAACAACAGATGGCGCTGCAAGTGATGTGAAAGATATAGAAGACAACGCAATCTGTGGGTGCGCCATTCTGTACGTCGTCTTTCTGCTGTAAGCATGTGCTGTTCACAACGTGCAAGTGTGCTGTAGACAACATGGTTTATTCCTTAGAACAGAGGATTTTTCTGGTGTTGGAATTCCACCGCCTAGAACACAGTGTTGTTGCAACAAGACGAAGTTTTCAACGGAGGTTTATGTAACCAAAGGACCGAAAAGCGATACAATAAAGGATCTGTTTGAAAAATTTCTACAGACTGGGAACGTGACGGATGAACGTGCTGGAAAGGTAGGGCGACCGTGTATGGCAACCACAGAGGGCAACGCGCAGCTAGTGCAGCAGGTGCTCCAACAGCGGCCTCGGGTTTCCGTTCGCCGTGTTGCAGCTGCGGTCCAAATGACGCCAACGTCCACGTATCGTCTCATGCGCCAGAGTTTACACCTCTATCCATTAAAATTCAAACGCAGCAACCCCTCAGCGCCGCTACCATTGGTGCACGAGACACATTCGCTAACGATATAGTGCACAGGATTGATGACGGCGATATGCATGTGGGCAGCATTTGGTTTACTGACGAAGCTTATTTTTACCTGGACGGCTTCGACAATAAACAGAACTGGCGCATATGGGGAACCGGAAAGCCCCATGTTGCAGTCCCATCGTCCCTGCATCCTCAAAAAGTTCTGGTCTGGGCCGCCATTTCTTCCAAAGGAATCATTGGCCCATTTTTCAGATCCGAAACGATTACTGCATCACGCTATCTGGACATTCCTCGTGAATTTGTGGCGGTACAAACTGCCTTAGACGACACTGCGAACACCTCGTGGTTTATGCAAGATGGTGCCCAGCCACATCGCACGGCCGACGTCTTTAATTTCCTGAATGAATATTTCGATGATCGTGTGATTGCTTTGGGCTATCCGAAACATACAGGAGGCGGCGTGGATTGGCCTCCCTATTCGCCAGACATGAACCCCTGTGACTTCTTTCTGTGGGGACACTTGAAAGACCAGCTGTACCGCCAGAATCCAGAAACAATTGAACAATTGAACAGCTGAAGCAGTACATCTCATCTGCATGTGAAGCCATTCCGCCAGACACGTTGTCAAAGGTTTCGGGTAATTTCATTCAGAGACTACGCTATATTATTGCTACGCATGGTGGATATGTGGAAAATATCGTACTATAGAGTTTCCCAGACCGCAGCGCCATCTGTTGTTGAAAATTGTAACTACTGTAATTTCGAAAGTTTGTCTGCCTGAAAATGTACTGTTGTCCCAAGCATATTGCAACAAACGGTGTATTTCTCCCGCTGCTCGTTTAGTTTTTATTGCCGTTTCAAATATACCGGTCATTTTTGAAACACCCTGTAAATACAGCAGTGAAAAATTGCGACTGCGAGAGAGAACAGGCAACCAATGTTAGCGCAACGGACAAATGTCACTCCAAAACAGTGATTGAAGAAAGCCTGATTAAAAACAGACAGTTCCAGATCTTTACAACGGAGAAGAAATCTGTTCGCCATATAGTATTTATCAAGAGATTTAGAAACATTTTGCCTAGTGTTTGGAGTCATACACAGAAAATACAGTACGTTATGTCTTACATACAAGGAGATGCTGCATTATGGGCAACCGAAGCAGCTGACAGTTGCGATACATATGAGCAATTTGAAAAGGCATTCTAGGCCAAATATTGGTCAACAGGTATTCAGGAGAGATTACGGAAGGAGGTATATAATCCAGAGCCGTATTCTCCACGATTAGGCAATTTGCGAAAATATTTTGAGAAATACATTAATGAGACCCGTTACTGGGACGAGCCGATTTCATCCCGGGATTTGATCATACTTTTGAAATCACACTTGCCGATACACGTAAAGGAAAAACTTATACACGTACCGGAGAACGACATGGAACATTTCTTGTCTGTTCTGGACTCAATTGACCTGATTCAGGAGGATGTTAAGGCAGCGTCAGAACAGGCTAGAAGTAACGGAAACGGCTACAGAAATGGTGGAAATAACACGCCTCCACCAAATAATGGAAACGGCGGAGGCAACAATAGGAGACAAGATTATGTACAAAACGGGAATAGAGGTAGAGACCGGATCGGCAATACTCCGCCGGTGAACAATGACCGGAAAAGAAGGTTCGATGACCGATATGAAATAGGCCCACCAAGCAATAGTAGATGGAAAAATGCCAGGGGGCCGTGGAACACCAATGCCTATAATGATGCAAACCGAACTTGGCCACAGAACCAGAGGCCCAGTCCGGACCGGCAAAACAGTGGAAGATATGACAATAACCGACCGCCACCACAAAATGCGGCAATTGCGCAACCGTGGCGGCCGACGCAACACAACTTACACAGTGGAGGTCAGCGACACAGAGCAGCCACACCCATCCACCAGTAATAATCCAACAAACTAGATTCAGCCGAGATACGCTCTCCATTGTCGTCTGTAGTGAGAGCAGCCCGACACAGAACAAAACATCGGGAATCTGTATCCTCAGGTATAATGACGGGGTACAGATGGGACATGAATTAATAACTGAACCACCCACGTGCATAAAGGAGCACAAAGACAAAGTACAAGCGATGATAGAGATCAAAATTAACAATATTGATGTGCAAGCAATCGTAGATACAGGTGCTACTGCCAGTGTCATGAGTATGGACTTATTCAGAGTACTGGGGAAAGAAAAGCGTATGCTGACTTTTCCTGTGAACAATTGCAAAGTCACTGGAGCCATCAGTGCACAGCGACAAATAATTAAACTCCAAGTGCGGGTAGAGATGTATATAGGGGGAGAAGCCATAGTGTGCTCGTCCCTGGTAGTAAAGGGTTTAAAGGTAGCCTGCATTTTGGGGGTAGATTTTTTGAGAGAAAGGGACGCAGTAATCGACCTTTCTCGGGGAAAATTGATGAACACGGGTAGGAGGATAGGATTGTCCATGCTCAGATCTGAGGAGGTGCCTGTGCCTAATTGTAATGCTATTAACATAAAATGTAGGAATCAGTGGATAGACAATCATTCTCTAGGACAAAATCTCTGTTATCCAGACGTACAAGGTGATCAATCAAAAGCAAATTTGGACGCACTTGTGAACAAAGTATCACAGTCCGAAAATTTGAACTCAATGCAACAGCAGGATTTAGTACAGTTATTATCTAACTATGCAGATGTATTTTCAGAACGACCAGGAATTGTTAAGGGATATCAATACAATATCGAGGTGAAGCCTCACAAAACCTACTGTCGAGCCTCATACTCCATTCCTTGGTCCAAGAAGGAAATAGTAACTAAAGAAACTAGAAAGCTGATCGAGTGGGGAATAATAGAACCGTCTTTGTCCCCTTATAGTAATCCTTTGGTGGCGGTGGCAAAAGCAGACGGACAGGTACGGTTAGTATTAGATGCAAGAGACATAAACGAAATTATTGTACCTGTCCGGACTCATCCGGAAAACTTAGATGAGCAAATTCAAAAACTCCATGGAGTGCAATATTTGACATCTGTTTATATGAAAAGTTCATTCTGGCAAATCCTGCTCACACCCGAGTCGAGGAAATATACTGCATTTATATTTGGGGGAAGGAGCTACCAGTTTAGGGTACTACCTTTTGGCCTAAATGTAAGTGCAGGAGTTTTCATAACAGCCCTCGACGCGGTTTTGGGTCCGGATTTGCTGCAAAGGGTAACAGTGTATGTAGACGATCTGGTGATTGCTACTGCCACCTGGGAGGAGCACGTAGAACTACTGGGTAGAGTCTCAGAAAGGTTTAAGCATGCGGGAGTAACAGCGAATCTTGAGAAATCCAAATTTGGACGTAATCAGATTAAATTTCTAGGTCACATAATAACACCACAAGGCATCAAACCTGACAGCAAAAAACTTGACGCAATTCGTGGGTTTCCAAGCCCGAGAACTAAGAGACAACTCAAAGCGTTTATAGGTCTTGCATCCTTATTTAGAAGGATTGTTCGAAACCAATTAATGCGCCCATCTCTATAATGTCATCCTCTCTACTGGCTTCTACCCTGACCTGTGGAAGGCCTCCCGCATCCTCTTATTCCTCAAACCCAACAAACCCCCTTCTGACGCGTCTTCCTAACATCCCATCTGCCTCACTTCCGTCTTCAGTAAGGTCTTTGAATCCATCCTCTCCCACCGTATCCATCAGCACCTTGCTCAACACCACCTCCTCCCCCTTACCCAGTGTGGCTTCTGACCCTCCTTCTCTGCTGAAGACCAACTCCTCAACCCTGTTCACCTTCTGTCCCTCCAGCTCAACTCCCGTTGCTCCGCCATTTTTGTTTCCCTTGACCTCCAAAATGCCTATGACCGTGTATGGCATCCCGGTCTCCTCTTTAAACTCCAAACCTACGCCCTGCCTATCAGTTTTGTCCGTCTGGTCGCTTCCTTCCTCTCGCACCGTCCTTCCTATGTCACCCTCCACAACACCAACTCCCGTATCTTTTATCCCACGGCTGGCGTCCCCCAGGGCTCTGTCCTCTCCCCTCTCCTTTATCACTTGTATACAGCTGATATGCCCAAGCCACCCCCACCAGTCCACCTTCTCCAGTATGCTGATGACACCGCCTTCCTGGCTCTCTATCCTACCCTTCAACAGTCTCAACGTACCCTCCAAACCCACCTTAACCAGTTCACCACTTGGTGTAACCAGTGGTTCCTCCGTCTCAACCCCTCCAAAACCCAGGCAATCATCATAGGCCGCACCACTTGCTCCATTCGCCTCCATGATTTCTACCTCACCCTTTATGGTCGTCCCATCCAGCTCACCCACACCCTGAAATACCTTGGCCTCACCCTCGACCGACACCTCACCTGGACCCCTCATCTCCAGACTGTCCAGCAGATAGTCCATTCCCGCCTCCGCCTTCTGAAACTCCTGTCTGGCCAAACATAGGGATTGCATCCTTCTACCATCGTCCACACCTACAAATCCCTCATCCGTCCTATCCTCTGTTATGCCAGCGTTGCCTGGATCTCTGCCCCCACCCGCTTTTACAAGGCCCTCCAAATCCTTGACTGCCATGCGCTCCGCCTTGCCTTCCGTATCCGCCTTCCTTCCCCCACATGGCTCCTGTATGAACTGATACCCCACCTCCTCCTGTTCCACCAACATCTCCGCGTACTTTACATTGTCCGCAGGCTTGATCCCCCCCCATCCTCTGGTTTCCTCCTTCCTCTGCACCCCCCGCCCGTTGCCGCGCCTCTATTGCTGTATCCCTCCCTCTCTCCACCTCCACACCCTCCATCACCTTCATCAGGGCAATTTCCAACGCCTCCTCCTCTCGGATGACTAACTTCGTGACATCTACCCTTCCTTCCAACTATAACCTGGCCTTGTTCCCCCCCCCCCCTCCCCAGGGCCTCCTTTTTCCTCTTCCCTCCTTCTCCCAGAGCGGATCTTCCTCCTTCCCCCCCACCCCTCCCCTGAGACCCTGCACCCCATACTAGCCTCTTTCCTTCCCACATCCCTGCCTACCTGGCCCTCTTCTGCGTGCCCCCTGCTCATCTCCCCCATCTCTCATCTCTTCCCCTCCCTCCCTTCTTCAGGTCTCCCTCATCTCCTTGCGCCTGGCAGATCCTCTGTTTTGATCATCGTCAGCGTGCCACATCAGTGTTGTGTTTAGTGCTGTTTCTCCTGTGTGTCAAGAGGTGTGATTTTAATTGTGTACTGCCCTGAGGTTCGCCGTCAGTGTTCGTTATGTGCTATGCCATCCGTCGATACCGTTTATGCTCCAGTCATACTGTGCCTTCTGTTCTTTAAATTGTCGCAGTGTGTGGCTTTTTGTGTGTGCTACTTTTAAACAGTTTTTTACCTCCATTTTACGGTCACCCCGTTTTTTGTCTATTGCCTTCCATGATGTTCCCCCTTTTTTATATCTATGCTCACCATATTCTCTCCTTTGTTATTTTTAAATGTCTTCTATTGTTTGTTCTATGTCTTTCGGCTGAAGAGCAGCGCATATGCTGCTGCCAGGCTGCCCTGATGGGGAATTGAAATACAATAAAGAAGAATAAATACATAAATAAATGAATGAATAACGAGTCGTTATTGAGCCTGTCGCGTAAAAATGCGCACTGGGTGTGGACAGAAGAATGTCAACGCGCATTTGACGCTATCAAAAACGCCTTGGTGAATGCAAACATACTGCGACACCCAGACATGACAAAAGATTTTTGCATAGCGACAGATTCGTGTTCATACGGTCTGGGCGCTTGTTTGTTTCAGTGGGACAGGAGAAACGACCCCACAACAATCAATGTAATCGGTTTTGCCAGCCGCACACTAAACAGCTGTGAGAGAGCATTTTCCGCTAGCGAGTTAGAGGCTCTTGCAGTGGTTTGGGCGGTAAAGAAATTCAACTATTACATCCATGGCAATGAAATCTAAGTATTCAGTGACCACCAGCCTCTGAGCTATTTAATGTCTTGCAAATTATACCATACCCGCTTGCTAAGATGGAGCTTAGCATTGCAGGAATATAAAATTAAGATTATGTACATAAAAGGACAAGATAATGTTGTAGCTGACACCTAGTCGAGGCTCCCACTAGAGCTATCCTCAGTGTCAAAGATTTTGGAACAATCTAAGGAATATAGAATACTCTTAGTACAAGATAAAGTACATAGGAGGGACTTTTTACATATGTGTAAGAATATGTCTACATTGCAGGAAACTGATCCGATTTGGCGAGATGTCATTAGCAAAATTAAAGAAAGTACCAATCTTAAAAGTGTGCAGAACTTCAAAATAGAAGATAATATTCTGTATTATAAAACAGGTGTGTCAAATGACCATGGAGTCGTATGTATACCGCAACAGGCTATCCCTACTGTGGTGTGGCACACGCACTTAGCATGGGGTAACGCTGGGATAGGCAAAACAATAAGGATTTTATCCAGATACTGTTACTTTAAGGGAATAAGCCAGCAGACTCGCACCATTATCAGGACTTGTCCTCTGTGCCAAAAAGCTAAGTTTCAAAATAAATCCACAAGGTTTGAACTGCATCCTAGAGTGCCTCAGCGGCCACTTCAGTTAGTATCTATAGACATAGCAGGACCCTACCCTCGAGCCAGGGGTGGATTAAAGTACATTTTAGCGGTATATGACCTTTTCTCTAAATACTTAAAAATATACTGCCTTAAATCAGCCACCGCTCGTGGAATAGTTAAATGGTTAGGGAAAGAATATTTTACACAGGCGGGTAAGCCTGAAGCGATAATATCAGATAAAGCTTCCTATTCTACAGGTCATACCTGGAAGAACTATTTACATGAACAAGGTATAAAGCACATACTAATATCCCGTTTTCATCCACAAGCAAGTTTAGTAGAAAGAACATTTGGAGAGTTAAATAAATTTTTCAGGTTATATATCGCATATAAGCACACAAGATGGCCAGATCTGATACCTAAATTTCTGGAAATTCACAATGCAACCCCGCATGCCTCTACGGGGTATCCAACAACCGAGATTATAATGAATAATAATAGAGTACTGAATGAGTGGCTGGCACCTTTGCCTAAGGTCCCAGTCATTCCTGAGCCTAAGGAAGAGAGGATAAGGAAAGCAGGGTGCAACCTTACCAGGTGCGCTCAGAAAAGGAAAGAAAAATATAATCGACATGTGACGAATAATCAAAAACTTAGTGTTGGGGACTTGGTGCTCTTACGCAATCATCCTAAGTCCTCGGCATCCTTGAAACAGAATAGCAAGTGGCAATTTGTGTACAATGGACCTTTCAGAATAGTAAGCGTGCCACATGAGTGTAGCTATCTCTTAGCAGATCCCCAATCAGGGAGAGTACGGGGACTGTATCCGTGTAAGGATGTGAAAATATTCCTACAGTAAATGGCTAATAGTCCTATGTGTTATGTGTAAAAAGGTACACCGTTCTTTTGGAAATGAATGAACATTAATGATGTGTTATCTGTAGAGATAATGTACTAGTGTAGAAGTATTTAGTTATAAGAATGTGATGACTTTCTCTTTTGTTTATGATTATTTGTGTTATGTCTTCTTTTTAATTAGTGTTACCTTAAACATGCTCTAAATGTCTGCACAGATAAACTAATTAGTGCAATTAGTTGTAGTGTTAAATTATGACAGAGATCAGTCAAGAGGAACATTTTAGTAGTGATTAGTTTGTGTACTGTATGATATTCTATATGTGTGTCAAACTTGAAATATTTCTTGGTACAGTCTTTTTTATTATATATATATATATATATATATATATATATATATATATATATATATATATATAATGTCTAGCTGTCAGATTGACAGGTTCGAACCCAGAATAATATTAATAATATGAGACCCTGAGAACTTTATTTTCAAACCAGTATTATCAAAGAGAGTAATGCACCCAGTAGTGACCCGAGGGCACCATGGGAGGCAAACTTACTTCAAATTTAAGTAACGCAAAGTTACGCACAAAGAAGCTTCAATTGAAGCATGTGCAGATTGAATCAGTAAAAAGCCTGATACAGTCCAAGTCAATTTTAGCCTACAGAGACTACACTGTAGTTACGAAGGACCTTGCAAGTAAAGTGAGACATAGTTTCAAAGGAGTTATCGAACAATATGCTTGAATCCGGCTGGAATGCATAAATAAAATCTATTCGAACATAAATATAGATGATTTTTGGGCAAACTAATACGAAATTTTAATATTTGTTACCATGTACGCAATTATCACACACCTTGGTAAAGAGCGAACAAAGAAGTTACGAATGTGCTGTTACAAAAAATTGCACAACGGACATTGTAACTGAAAAAACTTAAACAAAAGTGCAGTATTGTGTGGCAGAGACAGACAGTGACTGTTAAAACTGCAGCAATACATCACGAGGTTGTTTCGAACAAGCAATAAGAAACTGCATCATCGCCGTGTGTGCAAATGGACAAGGAACTAGCACGACACGAACCGTGAGCCGATAATAGACGGTGGACCAAGCTAGTGTCAAACTATAACTTGTACTGTGCGTGTGTAAAAAAGAAAATAAATAAATAAAAAATAAAAAATAATTTAAAAAAATATTCTTTGTGTGTCAAGGGACGCCAGGAAAGCGCATTGACTACAGAGATACGTTTTGTTCTAAGGTGAAAACTTCCGTGTGACTAATGACAAGTCATGACATGGTGAAAAAATATTGTGCCCATAAAACGCGTTACTGTGACAACGAAACATTGTGCAAACCAGTCTAGTGAAGGCCTACTGAATAATAACTGCCAATAACTGTGTGCGTTCTTTCGCACAGCAGGAAAAATGCCCATAAGGATAGTACACTGTTTCTGAACTTGTTGCATGTTTGCTGGAGCACTGCAAGATGATGTCACACGGGCGAGCTGATATACGAGGGCAGTTCAATAAGTAATGCAACACATTTTTTTTCTGAAACAGGGGTTGTTTTATTCAGCATTGAAATACACCAGGTTATTCCCCAATCTTTTAGCTACACGACACTATTTTTCAACGTAATCTCCATTCAATGCTACGGCCTTACGCCACCTTGAAATGAGGGCCTGTATGCCTGCACGGTACCATTCCACTGGTCGATGTCGGAGCCAATGTCGTACTGCAACAATAAGTTCATCATCCGCGTAGTGCCTCCCACGGATTGCGTCCTTCATTGGACCAAACATATGGAAATCCGACCGTGTGAGATCGGGGCTGTAGGGTGCATGAGGAAGAACAGTCCACTGAAGTTTTGTGAGCTCCTCTCGGGTGCGATGACTTGTGTGAGGTCTTGCGTTGTCATGAAGAAGGAGAAGTTCGTTCAGATTTTTGTGTCTACGAACACGCTGAAGTCGTTTCTTCAATTTCTGAAGAGTAGCACAATACACTTCAGAGTTGATCGTTTGACCATGGGGAAGGACATCGAACAGAATAACCCCTTCAGCGTCCCAGAAGACTGTAACGATGACTTTACCGGCTGAGGGTATGGCTTTAAACTTTTTCTTGGTAGGGGAGTGGGTGTGGCGCCACTCCATTGATTGCCGTTTTGTTTCAGGTTCGAAGTGATGAACCCATGTTTCATCGCCTGTAACAATCTTTGACAAGAAATTGTCACCCTCAGCCACATGACGAGCAAGCAATTCCGCACAGATGGTTCTCCTTTGCTCTTTATGGTGTTCGGTTAGACAACGAGGGACCCAGCGGGAACAAACCTTTGAATATCCCAATTGGTGAACAATTGTGACAGCACTACCAACAGAGATGTCAAGTTGAGCACTGAGTTGTTTGATGGTGATCCGTCGATCACCTCGAACGAGTGTGTTCGCACGCTCCGCCATTGCAGGAGTCACAGCTGTGCACGGCCGGCCCGCACGCGGGAGATCAGACAGTCTTGCTTGACCTTGCGGCGATGATGACACAGGCTTTGCCCAACGACTCACCGTGCTTTTGTCCACTGCCAGATCACCGTAGACATTCTGCAAGCGCCTATGAATATCTGAGATGCCCTGGTTTTCCGCCAAAAGAAACTCGATCATTGCCCGTTGTTTGCAACGCACATCCGTTACAGAAGCCATTTTAACAGCTCCGTACAGCGCTGCCACCTGTCGGAAGTCAATGAAACTATACGAGACGAAGCGGGAATGTTTGAAAATATTCCACAAGAAATTTCCGTTTTTTTCAACCAAAATTGGCCGAGAAAAAAAATGTGTTGCATTACTTATTGAACTGCCCTCGTACAACGCGCATCCGGCTACTTCAGCCATGCAGCGGCCGCAGCAACCCGTAGCAGACCAGACAGCCACACGCCTCTCCACGCCGTAGCTGTCAACACCGGGGGGTGGTGACCTACACGGAGCAGACGCGCCGCGCCGAGCGCCGCTCAACAATCACTCCGCACCGCTCACCAACTACAGCATTATTGACATATTCCAAAATATTTACATAAACTTCATAACATGTCAATGAACTCGGTTTTTGACAAACATTGAACCCTTATTATGTATACCCGTAAATTGACGAGAGAAAATGAACACTAAAAAGTGTAGGAGATGGATTTGAAACACGTAGGTAGTGAGAACATTATGAAAAGTGGCGTTGTACTAAATGATTTCAAAAAACTAAGTGATGTATCCTAGGACAAGTGACCTTGCAGTATATCGCAAAATGATAATTACGAGTTGTTGAACTCGCACAACAAACTTTCGTTGAACTGTATGTGACTGTGATATATGTAACCGTTGATGACAAACAAGCTAAATCATTTCAAAAGAATTACTGTTAAAGAGACAAGATTAATCATGAACCAACTGGGATGGCTGGGCTCCGGCACAGTTTCGCCCAGGTTTCCTGTCTGCCTTCGCCCAAATAGGGGAGCCATGAACATATATAACCCTGGGACTGATTAAAAGAGTCATTCCATAAAAAAAAAACAGAATTGTAAAGAACGTTACCGGCACCATTGTGTCAAGGTATAGAAACTCTTTGCCAAATGCTGCCAGGGGGCAATGTAACGTTCCCTGGCAGCACACACACTATTAATAAACTAAAATTTAATTGTACTAAATACGCCGCTATGAAGCAATTCGTATATACTGCAATTGTTTAACAAAAAATATTATTTAATTTTGTATAAAGGACGTTGGTTATTATTGTAATATTTTATTATTATTATTCACGTTTGGGCCCTACTGGACCACGCGAAGTACAATCACGGGGCATTCAGTTATTTTCTTTTAGACTTTCTCTCTGCCCAAATTGTTTTCATTCTCTCGGAATGAGCTCTTTTCCTTTCATCAGACCATGTGGTTCCAGTTTTCTTTGGTTTTTCAGCTTGACCAACTACCCAGTCATGAATTTTTTGCCTAAATAATTTTCTGTCTTGAATTTCATCTTGTTTTATATCTGCCTCTTTCATGTCCTCTTTTATAGCAGCAATCCATTTTATTGTCTCAAATTTAGCTTTACTTCGATTTTCGTAGAATTCCACTATTTGTTTAGTTAGTCTGGTAGCATCCATTCTTTTAATATGCCCATAAAATTTTAATCTGCGTTTTTTCATATCCGAATATATGCTGGTGTATTGTTGAATTTCACTATTTGCTCTTAGCCTGTATGTTCCTTCTTCAGTATATTTTGGACCTAGAATTTTTCTGATTACTTTTCTTTCTCTTTTTTGGATTTCTTGAATGTCCTTTTTTCTGTTTAAAATTAGCGTTTCAGCCCCATAAAGGCACTCTGGTTTTATGACCGTGTTGTAATGTCTCAATTTAGAGTACCTCGAGAGACATTTTTTGTTGTAGATGTCTTTTGTAAGTCTAAAAGCTGTCTCCATCTTTTGACAACGAATTTCATTTCCAATTTTTTCTAGACCAGTCTCTGAGATTGTTTCACCTAAATATTTGAATTGCGAAACTCTTTTGATTTTTCCATACTTAGTTTCCAAAAGTTTGGGTGCCAGTTTGTTGCTAGTCATATACTGTGTTTTTTCAAATGAGATTTGGAGACCTACTCTTTCTGCTGTTTCTTTAAGAATTTCTATTTGTTTCTGAGCAATTTGGTTGTCCTGCGTTAGAATAACCAAGTCGTCTGCAAAGGCCAAACAGTCTATTCGAATATTTGTTCGTCCTAATTTCACTGGTTGGTCAATTTTGAACTCCAATTTTCGTTCGCGCCACTCTTGTATTACTTTTTCTAGAACGCAGTTAAATAGCAACGGAGAGAGTCCATCACCTTGCCTCACGCCTGTTTTTATTTCAAAGGATTCTGAAATTTCTCCTCTGAACTTTACTTTTGATTTTGTACCAGTTAGCGTGTCTCTGATAATTGCCGTGGTTTTAGGATCCAGGCCTTGTTCTTTCACAATTTGGAAAAGAGATTCGCGATCCACTGAGTCATAAGCCTTTCTAAAATCTACAAAGGTACAAACTAGTTTTTTATTGTAAATTTTTTGATGTCTGAGAATTAGTTTGAGGACTAAAATCTGTTCTGGGCAAGATCTATTTGGCCTGAAACCTGCTTGATATTCGCCAATTTTCCATTCAAGTTGTTGTTGTGCTCGGTTCAGAAGACATTGAGAGAGGATTTTGTATGTGACTGGAAGAAGAGAAATTCCTCTGTAATTATTAACATCAGTTTTGTCTCCCTTCTTATGAAGTGGGTGAATCAAGGCGGTTTTCCATTCATCAGGAATTTTTTCAGTTTGCCAAATGTTTTGCATGATTGAAGTAATTTCTTTAACGGTTTTTGGACCAGCTGCCTTTAAAAGTTCTGCAACAATTCCATCTTCACCAGATGCTTTGTTGTTTTTCAACCTATGAATTTCTTTAATGATTTCCTCTTCATTTGGTGCAAGTGAAACCGGATTGCATTGTTGGGGAATTTTTGGTGGAAATCTTTCTGTGGGCTCGGGGCAATTTAGAAGATTCTTAAAATATTTAGAAAGTTCTTTGCAATTTTCTTGGTTGTTAAGAGCCAACTGTCCATTTTCCTTCATGAAGCAAAGATTCTGGTGTTGGTACCCCTTTATTTTGGTTTTAAAAGTTTTATAAAAATTTATGGTATTGTATTTCTGAAAATCTTCTTCAATTTCTAAGAGTTGACTATTCTCATATTGTCTTTTTGTTTGTCTAATTAGTTTTGAAGTGTCTTTTCTAGTTGTCAGGAATGTATCATATGTGTCTTCTGTCTTGTTGCTATTCCATGCTTTAAATGTCTCTTGTCTGGCTTTGATTGCATGATCACAGTTTTCATTCCACCAAGCATGTTTCTTGTGTTTTCGTAAAGGAATTTGATCTTGAGCTGTTTTGATAATCTTGTGTTTGAGTTGTTCCCAATTTTGTGCACTTGTTTTGTCAAATTCGTCTGCTAATAATGATGGTTGGATTTTACTGGTGTCAAATTTGGGGATTAATGGTGTTCTTTTGTTGAAATTTTGGGGTTTTAGCTTTAGTTTCACACGGGTTAAGTAATGGTCTGAGTCAATATTGGCGCCTTTACGAACTTGAACATTTAAAATTTCTTTGTGACATGGATACGAGATTGCAGTATGGTCAATTTGGAATTCACCTATGTCCTTGTTAGGTGATCGCCATGTCTTTTGTTTTGAAGGTTTTTTCTTAAAATGACTTGACATAATTTTGAGATTGAAATTTCTGCAAAATTCTACCAGCCTCTTTCCATTTTGATTGGTCCATTTATGTGCAGGGAATTCACCGACCGTTTTTCTAAATTTTCTCTCTTTCCCTAACTGTGCATTAAAATCACCCATTAAAATCTTTACATAATTTTGAGGAATTTTGGAGACTGTATTCTCTAACACTTCCCATGACTTATTTACTTTTTCTGGATTTGTTTTATTCTCCTGGTTGATAGGCATGTGTGCGTTAATTAAACAGTACATTTTATTTGCACATTTCATGGAAATTGTCATTAGTCTGTTGTTTACTGGATTTACTTCGATTACGGAGCCAAGAATGTCTTGCGAAATTGCGAATGCAACACCCAGATGCGGAGTGTTTTTAAGAATTCTTTTGCCTGTTTTACTTTTAAACAATCGGTAGTTTCCAAAATCCATGGTATTCTCATCAGGCAACCTTGTTTCTTGCAGGGCTAAAATTTTGATATTTTGTTCTTTTAGTGTGTCTCCTAATTTATAGAGTTTTACTGGTGTCAAGAGAGAGTTAATATTGATAGTTCCAAAAAATGTTTCGACCTTGGGCATGAGTCGGTCTAAAGACTTCGATTTCCTCTGGTTTGGGATATAGCGTTTCAGCCTAGTCTCCCCAGAATCCGATAGACTAGTTGCGCCACTGATGGCGGAGGATTTGTTACCACCTGGGGTAATTTTGTAATTACTAAAACGCTCCATAATAGTACTTAGAATCAAAGGGTTGAGCTCAGAAAAGCTCAGTGGTTAAGACTGGAGTGGTTAGTTCCAGAATTTGTATTACGGCCGCACCTCTGGTGAACAGACGCCGACCACAGTGCCGCTTGTTACAAGTCAGACGCAAGGTGGATTTATTGTATTATGTGCCTTTTCCGCTAGTTCCACCGTACCGAGATTCGTTCTCTCCGCCTTCACTACCGTTGAGGTCTTCGCTGTAACCCTAGCAAAGGGGCCCTGACAGAGTACTATCACCCGGGCCAGGTGAACTCTGGTTTTTTAAACGAGGTTGTTACTCCTCCCCCTCCTCCTTCCTCATCACTTGCATAATGAGGCCCCGGGCTTGGGACCGGTACAGCGGAGTTGTAATATTTTATGTAATATTCTCGATGTATTATGATTGTAATATTTGTTTACTCACAATGTCATTACGAAATGTGTTAATATCTGCGATGAAAAAAATGTAAAATACAGCCACAGAGGAAAATAATGTTGTAAGATTACAAAGAGACGTTCACAATCAGCAATAGTATAAATAGGAATACATAATGTGCATTCTTTGTCTTCCTCGAGAGCTGAGAGAGAGAGAGGAACCTGTGACGTAGCATTATATGAATGAGTAGACTTCTTTTGTCTGTATCTATCTTTAGCCGCGTTAGAGGAGAAATTATAAAGGTGTGTAATTTTTATTATTGTTGTGGTTTAAATACATTATAATTTATCAAAATTGTGTATTACTACTGTAAATTAACTTGCCCATGTCATCTATAATATTTCTTTAAAGAATTTTCAGCACTTTTAGCGATTATCGTTGGTGTTGCTGGGCTGTGCCGCGACCGAACGATTTGCAGCGGCGGCACATTTAAAAAATTGTTCCGCTATAATATTAACCAAACCCGTAAATCGGGAGCGGGTAAAATTAGCAGTGAATTACGAAATATTTTTCTTGTACAGCGATCCTGAGGCTGACTGAATTTAATAGTGTTTTTACATTTGTGCACTCATAGGCGGATAATTAACGTTGAAGTTGTTAATCTGTTGGTTCTTTCAATAACTTAAACGTATAGTGAAGTGTGTTTTGTCAATGATAATTAAACGTTCAGGTCGGCTTGGCAATATTTAACCATTTTATGCTAACAGAGACAGTATTGTGTTCCATAGCTAACGCCGGGAAAGAATTTAGTAAATATTTAAAAACCCACTGCATCTAGAAAATGTGTGCCAAGGCCGAAATACGTAAAAAATTTAATTAATTTTCAAAGTCATAAATGTTATTAATCAGTTAATTTGAATTTATCAGCATGAGAGGGTTGCTAAAGTTCATGTAATTTTAAATGTGCTTAATTCTGTCTAAATGAATTTTTATTACCACACGCAAAAAAATGGGGGTCCTGCAACAACGTTCGTACTGAAAGGGTAAATAACAAAAATATTTAAAGCTATTTCTTCCCCATTTTACATAATCTCTTCATTTTTACATAATAAATATAATTTTGTTCATTAAAAAGCCGTAAGTGTGTTTCAATTGCACATGGAAATTTCATGAACGTATCAGTGCGACTTGTTTGATTCAACGACATGAAATATCCTCTCGTGATTCAATTCAGGATATCCAATGAGTGTTCGAATGAAACTTCAAAACACTCACAAAAATAATGATTTCATACCCCTATAATGTTAAATTGAAACTGAAAATTAAACAGGGAAAAAAATGTTGCATGACTGAGGAAATCCTGCTACATATTAACTAAAATGCCACATTAATATTAATCGAGGCGCAGAAACAGGAAATAAACCTTTAAAAGTTTTATTCAACTCTAAGGCCAACTATGACATTTTGTTTGCTTACAAAAATTCATTTACGCTCACATTAATTTCGAGGTTTATACTTTTTGTCGACTGACATCAATGAAGCTGAACAAAATGTCTTTTCAAAGTTATGTTTTTCTTAAGGTTTGTTAGGTAGGATGCATCTCAGAGCCAGTATAAGAGTAGATGAATGTGGTAAACCTTCCGAAACTTTTTCCTTATTGTCAGAATCAGCTTTTTAGCAGTCTGCGACTGCACCGATGTAGTTCTCGTCCCTCCAGTTTGTCAGATTATTGTGCAACATGTAAACTGGCATGCAGAATTTGTAGCTTTTTTGCTGCATGTGGCCCTGTGTTGCACCAAAATACTTTGACACGATCTCAGTCTAGGAGACAACAGTTTTTTCGATGTTGAAATTAATACTGTTTTCCCTGTCTTCTAGCGCAGGAAATTGTATTTTCTTAATTCGACTGATGTGTTTGGGGTTAAGTGTAGACATACATACGTGCACTAACAGCATGTTCATCAGAGGGTACTTAAACAGCTCTGCCGTACAATACTGAATGATGAATCAGCAGTCCATAACTGGCTTTCTTTTCCCACAGAAAAATAGTAAAGTACTGCTGATTCCGTTTTGCATGAGAGGGAGGGGGGGAGGGAGCGTCTTTTTGAGAAGTCTGGACGGATGACTGACACGTATATTGTGCTGCCGTGTTAATTGTGTTGGGAATTGGCGAGGGAATACGTACTTCAGTGTGTTAGACAGGCTTCTCTCTGCAGCTCGGTAAGAACTGAACGACGAAGCAGCTGAATAAGAGTGAAGACATTATTTCGGCACTGATAAGTAAAGGATCGTATGCTTCTTGACTGAGAATCAGCGGTGAAACGGCAGCCACGCAAAGGAATTGGCATAATTTCCCGTGAACAGAGTGAAACTTAGAAGTTACACAGTAGCTACTAAGGCTGCATTATTTCTCATCGCGACCGCCAATGTCAAATCTGGAGTTTAGTGGAGCTGCAGGTAATTATTACTAGAAATTATATGGAAGTCTGTAGGAATGAAAGGAGTCTATTAAATGATATCTGCAAAACACCATGAGCTGCTCTTGAAACGTTTATTTGCCACACCGGTATACTTCTGTATAACCAGCACCAAGTGGTAATGCTATGGCCCATTGTCAGCGGCATATTACGTACGTCTATAGCGGGGTTTGCAAAATGTTATCCTCGGAACACTGGTGTTCCACGGGAAGTGAATATGTGTTCCGCAAGAATCTATTACCTCGTAATAACGTGGCGTTTTTTCGACATTTTGAGGAAAATAATTTTTTTAAAATTGTTTTATGATGTCAGTAGGTTCCGAACATATTGTTAAATTCCAAATATTTTTAATTGATTCTTTTCTTTAAGAGAAAGAGAAAAAGAAAAAAAAAAGATGCAGTGATGAGAACTAGTAGTTCCTGCACAACATCATCTACACACTACAATAAAAGAAATTCTTTTATGGGAAAAAAGAGGTGGCAAGGAGAACCTGTCTGTTTCTTTTGAAGTCTCACTTTGTTGTCTGTCTGACATTTATATCACTGGGTAAGTGATCAAAAATTATTGGTGCAGCATTGCACCCCTGTTTTTGTGCTTAATACTACCTTAATGTGAAGTAATGAATGTCACTTTTCCTTCTGGTACTGTAATTATGTAATTGTTCTTTTCGAACTACAGTAGATCGTTTACAACAGACTTCATAAGGAAACATACACATTGTGAAAGACTAGTTACAATAGCCAACACCTCAGCCAGATGGTTACAAGATGATCGTGGATGAGCACGATATATTATGCTTTTAGCACGTTTTTGAACAACAGGGACTGTCTTTCTCAAAAATGTGTTATCTCAGAACATGATTCCATATGACATTAGTGAATGAAAACACGCAAAATATGTCAGCTCACTGACTTGTCTCTCCTCAAGGTTTGCAGTGATTCTAAGTGCAAACATGGCTGAACTGAGGTGTTTTAGGAATTTCAAAATGTGCTTTTTCCAGTTTATATTCTCATCTAAGAATTTTGAAGTTTTTACCCTAATTGCTATTTACTCAACATGTGTTACACTAATCATTGGTGTAGTAACCTAAATGTGTAGAATCGAATACGTTGTGTGTTGTTAAAATTGAGAGTGACACCATTCGCAGAAAACCAGTCAATGATACTTTTAAGAACCTTGTTTACCATTTCTTCTGTTCCTGTATGTATGCTTGGATGAATTACAACATCAATGCCATCTCCAAAAAGAACTGATTCTGCTTGTTGATTACTGTATGGTAGATCGTTTGCATAATTATATGGGGAATTAAAAAGGACCTAAGGTTGAGCCTTGGGGAACTAACTCGTATGTGATTTCTCCCCAATCTGAATTACGTGCCAGAGCTATATTATTAGTTATGATTTAAAATTGGAGTAACCAATGAATAAAACAAGTTTTCTCATATTTAAAATCTTATTAACTTTCAAAAGCCGGCCGGTGTGGCCGAGCGGTTCTGGGCGCTACAGTCTGGAACCGCACGACCGCTTCGGTCGCAGGTTCGAATCCTGCCTCGGGCATGGATGTGTGTGATGTCCTTAGTTAGGTATAAGTAGTTCTAAAATCTAGGGGACTGATGTCCTCAGAAGTTGTCCTATAGTGCTCAAAGCCATTTTTTGACCCTTCAAAAGAAACAAAATGTTAAATCAAAGTATCAGAATTCTCAAAGTGTTCCGTCGGAGGAAAAATTCAGGAACCCATGCTCTATAGCAATGATATGCGTGTCAGTTAAAACGATAGGATTTGAAATCTGTCCCATCAAATAGTAAACAGGACGTGGGTACGTTACTGCTGTCAGATCTTAGATAGTGACAATTCTCTAGCTGTAACCAGGTTCTAACAGGAGGCCAAGTGCTCCCTCTTGCCCCTCCTTGCGAACACTTATGACTTAGATGGTTTACAAACTTTACCATAATTGAAACTCTTAAGTCATTTTATATTTTGATAGTGTCGTTAACTACTTTGCACTCTGTTGGCTGGACAATAGTGTTTAGAAAGATCGACACAGCCATTTATATGTAAAGCTAAGAACCGTAAAAGTTCTGTTAATAGTTTATGAAGTCAATCGTACTGATGACAGTAAGTGAAACCAGTTCGAATTGTTAATCTCCTCGTGGCTCTTCGAGAGTGAAATTTGCAACAAAACAGAGATCGCAATTTACCCTTTGCGTTCGCTTTTCTGTCTGCAATGCATTGTAAAATATGTGGCCACAGAAAATACTGAAACTTACCATAAAGAAGAGAGTTTGTATTTCGATTACAGTATGTGGCCTAAGCACTCTAATTGTACGCACAATTAAGTCACCCACTTGTCTTGCGTCTACGAGCATTATAGTTAATTAGCTAACTATAATTTATAATAATTTATTTACGATTGTTTCATTCAAGTCTTCCTCTACTTCCCTATTACCCTAGGGGAGAGCAGCTATGCCTTCGGCGAACATTAGTGTTGGTAGCAGTTCCTTGCGAATTACTTTAACTAGCGACGTAAAATCGCTAAGGAAGTCTGCCACCATTTATCGCCGGTTGTTGTTGTTGTTGTGGTCTTCAGTCCTGACACTGGTTTGATGCAGCTCTCCATGCTACTCTACCCTATGCAAGCTTCTTCATCTCCCAGTACCTACTGCAACCTACATCCTTCTGAATTTGCTTATTGTATTCATCTCTTGGTCTCCCTCTACGATTTTTACCCTCCACGCTGCCCTCCAATACTAAATTGTGATCCCCTTGATGCCTCAGAACATGTCCTACCAACCGATCCCTTCTTCTAGTCAAGTTGTGCCACAAACGTCTCTTCTCCCCGATCCTATTCAATACTTTCTCATTAGTTCTGTGATCTACCCATCTAATCTTCAGCATTCTTCTGTAGCACCACATTTCAAAAGCTTCTATTCTCTTCTTGTCCAAACTATTTATCATCCATGTTTCACTTCCATACATGGCTACACTCCATACAAATACTTTCAGAAACGACTTCCTGACACTTAAATCTATACTCGATGTTAACAAATTTCTCTTCTTGAGAACCGCTTTCCTTGCCATTGCCAGTCTACATTTTATATCCTCTCTACTTCGACCATCATCAGTTATTTTACTCCCTAAATAGCAAAACTCCTTTACTACTTTAAGTGTCTCATTTCCTAATCTAATTCCCTCAACATCACCCGACTTAATTCGACTACATTCCACTATCCTCGTTTTGCTTTTGTTGATGTTCATATTGTATCTTCCTTTCAAGACACTATCCATTCCGTTCAACTGCTCTTCCAAGTCCTTTGCTGTCTCTGACAGAATTACAATGTCATCGGCAAACCTCAAAATTTTTATTTCTTCTCCATGGATTTTAATACCCACTCCGAATTTTTTTTTTTTTTTGTTTCCTTCACTGCTTGCTCAGTATACAGATTGAATAACATTGGGGAGAGACTAGAACCCTGTCTCACTCCCTTCCCAACCACTGCTTCCCTTTCATGTCCCTCGATTCTTATAACTGCCATCTCGTTTCTGTACAAATTGAAAATAGCCTTTCGCTCCCTGTATTTTACCCCTGCTACCTTCATAATTTGAAAGAGATTATTCCAGTCAACATTGTCAAAAGCTTTCTCTAAGTCTACAAATGCTAGAAACGTAGGTTTGCCCTTCCTTAATCTAGCTTCTAAGATAAGTTGTAGGGTCAGTATTGCCTCACGTGTTCCAACATTTCTACTGAATCCAAACTGATCTTCCCCGAGGTCGGCTTGTACCAGTTTTTCCATTGGTCTGTAAACAATTCGCTTTAGTATTTTGCAGCTGTGACTTATTAAGCTGATAGTTCGGTAATTTTCACATCTGTCAACACCTGCTTTCTTTGGGAGTGGAATTATTATATTCTTCTTGAAGTCTGAGGGTATTTCGCCTGTTTCATACATCTTGCTCATCAGATGGTAGGGTTTTGTCAGGACTGGCTCTCCCAAGGCCGTCAGTAGTTCCAATGGAAAGCTGTCTACTCCGGGGGCCTTGTTAGGTCTTTCAGTGCTCTGTCAAAGTCTTCATGCAGTATCATATCTCCCATTTCATCTTAATCTACATCCTCTTTCATTTCCATAATATTGTCCTCAAGTACATCGCCCTTGTATAGACCCTCTATATACTCCTTCCATCTTTCTGCTTTCCCTTCTTTGCTTAGAACTGGGTTTCCATCTGAGCTCTTGATGTTCATGCAAGTGGTTCTCTTATCTCCAAATGTCTCTTTAATTTTCCAGTAGGCAGTATCTATCTTACCCCTAGTGAGATAAGCCTCTACATCCTTACATTTGTCCTCTAGCCATCCCTGCTTAGCCATTTTGCGCTTCCTGTCGATCTCATTTTTGAGACTATGGGCCCCTAATGACAATAGTCAACTGCTTGTTTGAACTTACTTTATGTACGCTTTTAGGGAATGGCGCATCATCAGATGAACACTTGTTACGAACGACCAATAAGCGGCCGATGACATCTACAGCTACATGGGTACTCTGCAAATCAGAGGTTTCATCGAACCACCTTCACAATTCTTTATAATTCAATTCTCGTACAGCGTGCGGAAAGAATAAACACCTATATCTTTCCGTACGAGCTCTGATTTCCCTTATTTTATCGTGGTGATCGTTCCCACCTATGTAGGTCGGTGCCAACAAAGTATTTTCGCATTCGGAGGAGAAAGTTGGTAATTTGAATTTCGTGAGAAGATTCCGTCGCAACGGAAAACGCCTTTCTTTTAACGATTTCCAGCCCAAATCCTGTATCATTTCTGTGACACTCTCTGCCATATTTCGCGGTTATACAAAACGTGCTGCCTTTCTTTGAACTTTTTCGATGTACTCTGTCAGTGCTATCTGTTAAGGATCCCACACCGCGCAGCAGTATTCTAAACGAGGACGGACAAGCGTGGTGTAGCCAGTCTCCTTAGTTGGTCTGTTACATTTTCTAAGTGTCCTGCCAATAAAACGCAGTCTTTAGTTAGCCTTCCCCACAATATTTTCTATGTGTTCCTTCCAATTTAGGTTGTTCGTATTTGTAATTCCTAGGTATTTAGTTGAATTTACGGCTTTTAGATTAGGCTGATTTATCGTGTAACCGAAGTTTGAGTTCCTTTTAGCACTCATGTGGATGACCTCACACTTTTCGTTGTTCAGAGTCAACTGCCACTTTTCGCACCATTCAGATATTTTTTCTAAATCGTTTTGCGGTTTGTTTTGATCTACTGATGACTTTAGTAGTCGATAAACGATAGCGTCACCTGCAAACAACCGAAGACGGTTGCTCAGATTGTCTCCCAAATCGTTTATATAGATAAGGAACAGCAAAGGGTCTGTAACACTACCTTGGGGAACGACAGGATGTGTTCTGTCTTCCACAGCTTTAAGTAGCGTTTTCAGATTGAATTTTCGAAATTATCCCAGACTAGGCAAACAAATTCCCCAAAATGATACCATTTCGGAAATTTATTTCAAATACCTTAAATATACCTATTCCTTTAAAGGATTATTTGTATCTTGAAGATATGGAGTTGTGTGTTCAGGGCAGTAAAATCAATGTGAATACCAAAAAATTACAGTATCTACATCAGCTAAAATTTTTAATTTGTAATTAAACACATTAGCCTGACCAGAAAAATAACAAAGACACATGTTTTAGGGTAGCCACATCTGCTCTCTCCACGTTTTTTCGTTATTCTATTGATTTTCCTTTAGCACACCACCTGTATCTCACTTCACAACTCGACGCATCTACCCTGTCCCTCTGTTAAGAAAAATGAAAAGAAAGAACGATGGATATACTCCAGGATCTGGCGCAACACCTCAAGGTGGACCGCTTTGGAGTCCTTCAGTAGTTCCACTATTTCCACAGTATGTCATGAAAATAAAAGTTACGTTTCAGCACACAGGGATGTTACTTATTAAGTACATCAAGGCTTTGTCAGGACCTATGTTATATTTCTATGTACGGAATTTAATATAAGACTTGTCATCAGCAGAGCCTTTTGTGTGCCTAGAATGTACTAGCATTTTTCTTGAATTTCACAACGAAGCTGATTTACAGAAGAAGGTCTGTAAGGCAACAGAAGAAGCAGAATGGTAGTTTAAAGTCAGTTTAACGTTGCTGAATAGTACGCAAACAGTACTCATGGGCTTTAGTGTCGACAGCAGTATTATCCTGGAGAAAGGAGGCTGTATCATCGTACAGCCGTATTACACACGTAATCGAAGAGTTTTCTTAGACGATCATTTAAAATGTTCGTAATATTCTGAATCATTGGACAAAAGGTTGAGGAAAATGCATTATTCCTTAAGAATGCTTAGGGACTGTTGTACTACGTTCTTTCTATGCAGCCGTGCAGTGCCTCTTGCAGTGTGGTGTGATGTTCTGGGGTAACGCAAATTTAGCAGTACGATAATTTACTTTTATAAATCGAACAATAGAAATAATAAAACGGTTTACCAACAGGTAGTAATTCAAGAACATCTTTAAAGAATTGAAATTTAGACTTTTCCAGTACTGTATGTGAATAAAAGTACGTGTTACCTTCAGTAACATAGAAAATTTTCAGCATTAAGCAGCTAAGTTCGTAAAAGAGAAATAGCAAGTGGCAGTAGTAAAAATTAGCAGACATAAGGTACATTTACGAAACAGGTGATAGCATCAGATAGTTTTTATAGCGCTGAGAACTACACAAATTATCATACGGGCACAGAACCACCACATTTCCAGTAGTTTGATATGTCTTTCACACCAACAATGTTTTTGTTGATGCTTGACTGTTTCTTTTGAATGTTTCAGGCAGTCGGGCACGTAGAAAGCTGTATTTGTGAGGTAGACGAGAAGCATTAATAATTCCGAGAACTGGTTTAAATGTTGTGTATGTATTTTCTGACTTAAGAAGTGATGAGATATGAATTACAACATAAGATATTTTTGAATCTGTAAGGAAATACGACAAAACGTCGAGTTCATGTAACATTGCGTACATAGTTCAGGATCGTTTCGAAGTACCCTGTCCTTAACATTGTGGAAAATTATCAAATGATGAATGCGTCAGAGTTATGATTATTAAATTTGTGAATAAGTCCTTAGCGTTTTCGTTATGCATGTTGGCATTCCAGTTGCTATGAATTTATTTAACGATTGTCATTTTTTACTTGAAGTTCATTGTTGCTATTTGAGTTTACGTATTGTCATTTTGTCGTTTGAAGAAAGTGAGAGGACCTGTGACGCGAAAAGGTGGAGTGCCAAATGGAGATACCGGAACATTTCCGACACATTCTTCTGTTTGAGTTTGGTTTAGGGATGACAGCAGCAGAGACAGCCAGAAACATATGCGCCGTGTATGGGGATAATGCTATTGGTCATAGCAAGTCAAGACATTTGTTTTCTCATTTTAAGGCGGACTGTTTTGACATTAGTTACTCCCTACGCTCAGGAAGACCTACGGGTTTTGATGAACATAATTTAAACTCATTAATAGACAACGACCCACGTCAGTATACTCGAGAACTGCCAAATGTGATGAACTCTGATCATTCCGCCCTTTCTGCATGCAGTGGGGAAGGTTCAAAAATCGTGTGTGTGTGTACTGCATGCCTCAAGCCAAAACGACTAAGATCAGAGGGTGCCCATATGCGCACGTCTGTTTGCTCGTCATCAATTGGCTCGTGAACAACACCGACCATTCCTATCCTGTGTCGTTACTGACGACGAGAAATGGTGCCTTTATGTTGACTTAAGGATAAGAAAGGAATGGCTGAGCCCAAAAAAAAAAAAAAAGCAACAGCTCTTCGATAGTGTTACGCATCTGATAGAGCAGTGGCGATGTGACGTAACTACCAATTGGTTCCGCGAGGTGTAACTGTTGAAACCTGCTTCTTGGATCGCTAGACAACATTTGAAGCAATTCGTGTTAACGAGCTTTACTAGAAAAAGTATATGACTATACTTAACTTTGTGTTAAACAGATGCGTCGCACAATAGAAGGCGAGGAACAGCTGCAAAGCTTGATCATTGGTGTGTGCAGTTCTG
The DNA here is from genome assembly GCF_021461385.2 of Schistocerca piceifrons. Taxonomy (NCBI): domain Eukaryota; kingdom Metazoa; phylum Arthropoda; class Insecta; order Orthoptera; family Acrididae; genus Schistocerca; species Schistocerca piceifrons. The sequence continues at coordinate 118,034,056 of NC_060138.1, forward strand.
ACATAACGTTACGCTCCGCCACTGGACTGTGGATGGAACGGTGCACTAATTAGACGCTGTACGCCATTGCGTTCACGGAATGTTTCAGATTCATTTGACGTGAACTGAGGGCCGTTGTCCGACACTATGACTTCAGGAATAACCTCAGAGACAAAAAATTACAAGGCAACACCTGAACTGTTCTATACACGCGTGAGTTCGAATCCCATCCTCGTCGCCAAGTGTTGAATCCTGCCTAGTCGTCGAATATGGGGTGTCTAGGAAACTTGATTTATTGGATCGCTAGACAACAATTCAATCAACTCATATTAATGAGTTTTATTACGAAAAGTACATGACAATACTTAACTTTGTGTTAAACAGATGTGTCGCAAGTAAAGAGCGACAGAACAAATAATAAATCTCTTCAGTATAACAATTCCAAGTTTGAGCTACATAGAATGTAAGACCAAAGTAATGAGCTTCGACGTTTCTAGTCAGGTCCCTGGTCTTGAATCTTTTCGCAGAACTGGGCCGCGACCAGTCGAACACGGCGCTTATGTTCTCTTCGCATAGAGGTCTCCGCTGTCGCGTTGACGAACTGGAGATGGGTCGGTCAGCGTGCAATTGGCTGACGTCTTGTCACAGACCTCTCTGCTCTCTCGCTCCCGACTGGCGTTCCGGCGCTTGAATTTACGCCGTAACGGATTAGCACTATGGGACTTAACATCTGAGGTCATCAGTCACCTAGACTTAGAACTACTTAAACCTAACTAACCTAAGGACAACACACACATCCTTGCCCGAGGCAGGATTCGAACCTGCGACCGTAGCAGCAGCGTCTAGAACCGCTCGGCCACAGCGGCCGGCTACGCCGTAACAGTAAGCATCATTGTTAACATATATTATCAATAGTTGAGATGTGTTCCACATGCAGTCCGAGAATAACGGCCAGGAAGGTTGGATGAAGTGATGCTACTCCATGATCACGCCCGCCCGCATTCTTGAAGACTGACGAAAAACACTACACAGGAGTTGTTTTTGGAAGTCATTCTGTAGCCACCTTATTAACTTGATCCTGTATCCTAAGATATTCACCCTTTCCGATCTCTATCGAACAGCCCTCAAGGAACTGCCTTTCCGGATGAAAATGCTTTCCGAACGTGGCTCGACGAATTCTTCGTCTCAAAACCACGTGCATTCTACAGTCGCGGCATCGGTAAGTTACCACAGCGTTGGTAGACTGTTCTAACTAGTGAATGAGAATGTGTCACTAATACTTCTATTATATATGTGCATCTTGAGACGCCCTGCTAAACCCGCAGGACAGGATAGGTAGTTTAAATTGTAGAAAGGGGCCTAAATCATCGGCTGTCAATTACTCTCGAACATACAACTTCATTTATGTGACCAAACATTAACAGATCCAAGAAATTAAAAAAAAACACAGCATTAATTTTTGGAACTCAAAAACTGTCTGAATACGCCATACAATCCCAATTAATTTAAAATCGGCAGAAAGCCAATAACTTAAAACGCAAACCAAAATCAGAAATTTAAAAGGCAGAAGGCCTTATCTTAAATCTGTTCTTTAAAATTGGGCTGAAGGCCCAAACGATCTCACACCTTAAGAGGAAAACAACTTTAATTTAAAAATCGTCTGAATGCACATCACTTAAGACTCAAATCATAATAAATTTTTAGAAGGCCAAAGGCCTTACCTTAAATAGTTCTTTAATTAGGATCAAGGCCCAAATAATCTGACACCTTAAGAGCAAAACAACTTTGATTCAAAATCGGCTGAAGACCCATCACTTAAGACTCAACAAAATTAAATTTTTAAAAAGGCCAAAGACCTTAATTAAAACAGTTGTTTAAATTAGGCTGAAAGCCCAAACAATGTTACGCCTTAAGGGCAAAACAGCCTTAACTTAAAAATCGGCTAGAAGCCATACCAATACAAACAACAAAAACAAATACGAAAAGGCAGTACACCCAGCGGCGCTCAGAAGTTTCCGAGGGTCGGCCTGGAATTGAAACTCTAACGCTCGCTTAGGTGAGACAGGCAGTCGGCCCAACCATTCTCGATCCTACGACAACCCAACCGACACACAGTCAACGGACCCACCGACAAGGTAACATCCGATTCGCCCGACCAGCACACAACAGGGAGTTCAATGGAACAATGTAGAAGGTATTGGCGCCCACAGGCAATTATACATTGAGCTGTCAAACTACACACCATGCTGGAGAGCGACAATACGATGAGGAAAATGCACTGCCTGAATTACGAAAACGGTCGGAACATTAAGGGCCACAAGGCAGAAGATTGCGCTGGTGCACTTCACCGGAGGCTAAAATTTTCCAACTTGAAAACACACGTTGTTGCTCGCGGGAATGTCCCAGCAGTCGGCAACGAAATCCAAACGACACAATGTGAACAGTCGTGACTCGCTGGTAGATTAAGTCAAAACTCAACTTTCGTGTCCAGGATCGGTGAGCCACGGACCTCGTAGCAATGGGAACAGCACCACACACTCCGACCGCGCGTGGACGCCGCCAGCGGCCTCGGCCAAACTACGCGCCGCGGAGATTTCCTCGCTGCTCCACGCCAACCGACCGACTGCGCAGGCCCGGAAACGGTGAAAGGACGAAATATACGACGGCCGATGAGACGACCAGCCTAACGACTAACCAATGGTCATCCCGCTCCAATCTCCCTCCGTCGGACGGTTCATGTGTGTCGCCAGCGGTCGACGAGCACTGGCTGTCGGCGCCTCATCAGCGCTCCGTCCCCGACTTCACTGCTGCTGAGTCCCGACTGCACTGCTGGTGCGTCCCGAACTGACTGCCAGGCACACGACGACCCGGAAATACAATCGGTCGCTCCAGAGATGGTACAACAGTGCACTTATCGATACGCGCTGCTGCTGCCGTTCACAGGCAAGTAAGGCAGGAAGTTAGTGACGCCAGTAAATGGGATAAGAAAACGAGGCGGCAGTACAGTAACAGATGATGACAAACAATAAATGGCATGAACATGAGCCGTGCACAGCTCACATCTGTTATGTTTATTAAAAGTATGGAAAAACGCTGCTAACGTAACCCATTATTATTTTATCTGCAGCTCATGTTCTTGTGCTTTGCGTTGCCGACTCACGCGGTCCCAGGCCCGATTCCCGACGGGTCGTTATTTTCTTCTCTCGGGACTGTGTGTGTGTGTGTGTGTGTGTGTGTGTGTGTGTGTGTGTGTGTGCGTGTGTGTCTGTGTCGTGTTCATCATCGTTTCAACATGATCGCAAGTCGTCACTGTGGCGTAAAATACAAACCTTACAGCAGGTGGCTGATCTCCAGAAGGAGACTATCGGCAGAATAAGCCAGACGCACATTTCATTTTATTATTATTATTTTTAATAAATGAAATATCATATCCACTTTACATATCTAGTCCCAAACGTAAAATATTAAAACAGGTCCAACAGCATTTCGTTGCCTTAGTTAAGTGAAAAATCAAGCAATGAAGCCCGTAAGTTAAACGTAGTAGATGGCCGTTTCTTGGGAAATGCGTCACGCATTTCGCAAGTGTCCTGCACAGTGATTGTCACCAGAGAGCGGAGCAAGCTCGCAGGCCACCTGCAGGATCCCACAAGCTCATCAATCTCTGTAGCCATCTCATCAATCACGCCATCAGCCGCCGTCTGTAAGTCAACGTAATTTGCAGAGATCCTCTCACACAGATGATAGCTAATTTTGCACTCTACCACATTCTCGTCCAACTATAGATGCCCTTGTCGTTTCAGTGTTACTGATAATAATCAACACCTCTTAATTGTATCTGCGACAGTGGAAACGATTTAGAGGAACGTGTAACTATTGATTCTATTACCTTTAACGCTATCGTGTACTTTCACACCCTTCTACGACATGTAGGTGGTTGCATTAAAAGTAATACTACTATTTAGTTCTTTCCAATAGTTGCTCAACCGTCATACTTGCGTATTTTCCAAACTAAACTCTACAATTTCAGTATCTTTTATAATGCGTTGGTTTCTAGTTTTAATAAGTCGGAGAAACTAATCAATGTAATCAACACAATTATACTTTTTGTGGACAGTGGTGCGTTTCTTACGAAATCAATTATTTAACGTCTAAATATGAAAGAAATCGCGAATATGTGTCATTATAACTCTAGCTACGTGACAACGCGTGGAACGAAACGACGTTCAACAAAACCAATGTATAAATACGTAACAACGCTGAACAGAGGGAGATGTGTAGCTACGAACCAGAAAAATCAGTGGGCATTCGTGCGCACCCGTACTCACTATGCGTAAATACTGCACACACGTTTACAGCAAAAGTTAAATACCGAAATAAGATGCATAGGAAATGTAAATCTCTAATACAACCTTTTGCATCATATCTCAATGTACAATCCCCGACAGGGCTACAGGGCAATGATATATTGTGTTGCCATTTATCTTAATGAGGCCACTGTCATACCAGTTTACAGTACTTTAATTTAACGAACACGCCGATCTTATTTAGACGGTACAAAGGTATTTTCAATTATAAATGAATAAAGAACAGCAAATGGAATGAAAACTTATTTTGACCGGTATTATTTAGCAAGCTGTGCCGTTCTGAAAGGTTAAACAATGTAATATTGCCTACAACACCACATATATAAAAATATATATGTATCACTGGCGGAAATAGACATTTAGTTCTCTTTTATTTATTATGTATCGCGTTTAGTTGATCCACATAGGCCGTAGCTAATCCATCCAGAAAGAAGTCAGAACATAATCCACAAAAACCCAATAAACGATTCAAAAATTAAAAACAAAAATATAAAAAAAATTAGACGAGCAGCCTGAGATGGCATAAAGGATGTATGATACGAGACAGTGAAAGGACTTTAATTAGTGCGACTCATGTAACGAATAAGGTCTGCGTTCTCAAAGCGAAATATATCTTTTAATCATCTAAGTCACCCGGTCACGCGGTTCCAGACTGTAGCGCCTAGAACCGCTCGGCCACTATGGCCGGCGAGGATGGAGAAACAGCGTCTAGAGGACACGCAACAATCAACCCAAGGCAGAAGCAACAAGACGAGGCTTTACCAAAGTTACGAGTTAATGATCCGGGGCACATTCTACCTACAAACCTTCGTACTGAAATTTATCATTTGATTCTTACAGTATCACATTAGTTCTCGTTCGCACACTCGAAGACAATTACTATGTCTCAGCTGAACCCTTTCTTACGTCTTGTTTGAAAGGCTGTGGACTTGTTTTACAGCTTTTAGGTTAATGGGGTTTTTTTGCACTAATCTCCAGGTTGTAGTTTGATAGGGCTTTTGCCGGAAATGAAACATTTGACTGATATATTGCAGCATCTTCAGTGGGCTTTTATTTTATGGCTGTTAAAGATAAAGAATGTTCTTAACTGTTTGTATACATGTAAATATTAGTTTTTAAATCGTAATTACAGACATTTGAAGAAAACACATAAAATTATGAATTCATACCTTACGATTTAAAAAATAACATTTATATGTATGCAAACAGTAAAGACCACTCTTTATCTTTAACAACCATACAATAAAAGCCCTCTGAAGAGGCTGCAACTGCAGTGAAACATGTTTGTGATAAAAAATTTTGATTTGCTAAAGCCGGACCCCATACAAAAACGTTTGTATTGGCAAAGCAAATGCGGGAAAAAGTGCTCGCAGCCTTACGTCAGTGGGATGTTTAAATGTTGTACAGTAAATTCGGAGTTTCGAATAAAAACAATGTAAAAGTTGTTGCATCACTCTTCGAGAAAACATGACATCGACTTCACTTTGTTAAGATTCTCCTAAATCGCTGCAGCCATGATCACGAAATAAAAACTAAATAAATTTTGTTTTTGGAAAACGGCTTATGGAAAGGTTAGTGGTTTTATACCTCCGAGCACTTTAGGAAACGAAATCCTGCAAAAAACAACGCGTTTTGGAAAGATCTTTGATTCGCATCGGCATTTGAACTGCATGTTTGCGTAATACGAAAGTAGATGTATGAAATACATCAAATACAGAAGTTTAGTTTCCGAAGCATTCTTAGGTTCCTGCCTAACCATGCCCTCCAAGAAAAAAGAGCAAAACATTGTTAATGGACCGATGACCGTCGCAGTCTGGTCCCTTTAATCCCACAACCATTGTTAATGCCCAATATTATATGTGAAAGTACAGTTTTTCGCGAAGATATAATGTATTTACATTACTTTAACCGATTAACCTTTCGTCTTTGTATGGTCGCACTACTTGACAATGATGCTGCTAGTGGTTGAGTACCTTACATGTCTTATGCTCTGAACGAGGCCCACGAGAAAGACAGGCCGCGGCGCGTACGTCACGAAGAACGGCCTGAGCTCGCTCGTTCCCTTTACTCAGCGGGCAAAATGTGTTTCTAAATCTGTTAACTCGCAACTGGGTGCGTGCATACTAACGAGAATTGCATCTTGTACCGGAATCCGTTATTATGAAGTCTTACTGATTACTGTTCGTACAACAAAATTTAAAATCAATTCTCGATCGAAATGGTATAACCGCTCGTTTATAGCATTTAGTCTCTTCTTCGTAACAGTTCTCCTTTCATAGAAGATGAGGTACTTTACGCAACTGAAAATCATTTTGGCGTGATTTTAATTGCCAAATTAGGGCCTGTTAGTAGGCCTACGGACTTCTTATCATTGTAGGACTAATAACAATGGATTCCAATAGACAATGCAATTCTCGTTCGTACATACACATCTAGTTACGAGTTAACCGGTGTAAAAACGCACTTTGCTGAGTTGAGCGAGCTCGGCCCACCTTCGTAACGTGCGCGCCGCGGCCTGTCTTTCTCGTAGGCCTCGTGCCCTGAATAACTGCCGTCATTCGCTAGCGAGATCACGTGACATGAGCTATGACTGGCTGACAAAAGTGCATCGCTCAACGCAATCTCTATTTTAGAGCTTCGGAAGCTACCGTGCTGTAATTTGTGGACTTTGTGTATATACTTTCGCAATACAAAAATAAACTCTGTGCATATTGTCTCGCATCAAACATCTTTCCAAACGCATTGTTTTTCCTGGATTTCGTTTCCTAAAGTGCTGGGACGTCCTCCGCCGCTATAAGACCTTTTCGATTCAAAGGACTGATAGGTTTTACAGCTCCGAGGGAAAGTATACTGTTGCTTAACACGGTAGTATTTTCACCCGCTTCATACGTAATTTCATCCGGGAGAAATTGTGTTTTTAACCGGGAAATCAGGAAAAAATCCGGGAATTTTTTTTTCTTGTCCACGTAGACACCCTGGTATTGATCACTAGGCTGCCCTTGCTGAATTTGGTATTCTCGGAAAACGACACTGTGCATCTCAGAATACTGAGTTCCATAACGATTTCCAAAGTGGAATGTCCCATGCGTGGGGCTCCAACTCCCATTCTGCGGTTTAGCCGGGCGGTCTAGGGCGCCTTGTCACGGTCCGCGTGGCTGTCCCCGTCGGAGGTTCGAGTCCTCCCTCGGGCATGGGTGTGTGTGTTGTCCAAGCGTAAGTTAGTTTAAGTTGATTAAGTAATGTGTAAGCTTAGGGACCAATGACTTAAACAGTGTGGTCCCATAAGATCTTACCACAAATTTAAAATTTCTATTAAACCCCGGTGTGCGGTCATAATCACGTTGGACATCTTTTAACACGAATTACCTGAGTAAAAGTGACTGCGCTGTCGATGCACTGCCCTTTTATACCCTGTATATGTGATATTTCCGCCATCTGTATATGTGCATATCGCTAGCACTTGACTTTTGTCACCTCAGTGTAAATGTAAAGAAGGCTGACAGTGATGAAACATTGCAACTTCGAGTGCTGATAAACTGACAATCAGAGATAAACGTGCTCTCCTGTGGAAGGGGACTCCGGCATTTTAATATAGTAAGTGGAGAAGGCTTCATTAATGTAGCTCAGGAACTAATGAATATAGGAGCGAAATGTGGACAGGCACCACTCAGGAAGTTCCTTCTACCCCAAGGACTTTAGCAAGACACATCAAAGGTATGACTCTAGTGAAAGAGGCAATATCTCCAACGTGCAATGACATGTGACCTGTGGACTGATAGCTACCGCACGATCAGCTACCTGTTACGTACTCCTACATCGATGAGTCCGTGGACCCATGGAGGATAAAGTATGATATCCCGCTAATTATGAGGTTCCTCTATGTGGCGAATACTGACGACAATATTATGACAGAAATTTACAAACAGGTGGCAGAAGTGTCTATTACTGTCCCAGAACCGGAAAAAGTTACTTTGGTTATGGATCAGCGGGTAATCATTAAGAAAGCTCTGTAAGCACATAGACTTCTACAATCTGTGGTACACCGTATCCACACAACACTGCTGTATTGATATCAATAATCTCATTTCTTCCAATCCTCGACGGTCCGGTCTTTGTTCGTTTTACTCTTGATCGATACTCCGTACTCATAAGGCTGCTCATTCCATTGAACGGGTCCTGTAATTCTTCTTCACTTCCATCAGTTATAGTTATTGTCATCAGCGAATCGTATCATAGAAATTCTTTTGCCCCGAATTTTAGTTCCACTGTCGAAATTAATTTCCGTAGTTTTTTTTATGTATAAATTCAACAAGGTGAGAGACTGTCTGCTGACCTGTCTTCCACCCTTTTCAATCGGAGAACTCGTTCTGAGCCTTTCATCTTTATTGTTCCTTCTTCGTTCTAGTACATATTGTATAACATCCGTCTTTCGCTATAGCTTACTCCTATTTTTATCTTAATTTCGAATATCTTGCACTATTTTTGCATCGTCTACCGTTTTTTATAATTCTATGAACTTCTCTTGATATTTTTCTTATGTCTTGCTTCCATTTCAATCGCAATGTCTGACTTACCTCCCTGGTGCCTATATCATTCCGAAAGCCGAACGACTGGTCATCTAAGCCCTTACGATTACTATAACGTCGTTAATGACGTTAAAATCATCCACTGTGTTATTTCCACATCTGAAGACAATCTGTTCCGCGGCCGGAAGGAAATCTAATGCTTTATATGTGCAGTTGGTGACAATTTTAGTCAATATCTGGTACCTTACATAGAGACAAGTGGTTCGTGTGTAGGTTTATTGTCTCCTCTGACTTGTTTGGAAAAATTTGGAAATTTGTGGTAAGATCTTATGGGATCAAACTGCTGAGGTCATCGGTCCCTTAGCTAAAACGCTAGCTAATGTAACTTAAACTAACTTTCGCTAAGGACGATACACACAGCCCGACGGGTGGTGTGGGGGGGGAGGGGGGGGGGAGGTGGGGGAGGTGTCGCGCGGACCGTGACACAAGGTGCCTTTAGACAGCGCGACTACCCCGCGCGTCTCTAACTTCTTTCTTCAGCAGTAGAATAAAAACTTTCACTGTTGAGTTTTTGATTTTTGTCTTTTTTGGCAGACACTTTGTAAACAATGTTGGTAGTTCGCTTTATGTTACCTTTTCATTTCATTTCTATTGAACCATCTTAACCTCCAAGACCTGGAATTGTTTAGTACCCCTATTCTGGTATTACCTACGGAGTGTCATTAATTCATTTGGTTAATTCTTCATGCTCTCGATTCAACTCTTGAATATTAAAAACATTTAAAGAAATTGCCTAATGATTGTATGATACTCATCGTGTTGTCAGCCAACTTATTTGAAGAATCTGCTCAATATATTGTTTTTGTTTCCTCCATGTTCTTGTTGTTTTCAATTCTTTTTCTCACCACATTTCTATTTTATCTTCTCTCTTTCTATCGCGAGTGCCGACAGGGATGGGAAAAACCAATCGATATAAAACGATGTCGGTATCTCAGTTCTGAACAACCGGTATTTTTCGGCATTTTTTGGGTCTCAGTTGTAAAAGGTGGTTTTCATTTGTCACTAATAACCAGTAAAAAGCTGAGGTATCAGTTAGCCATAGTAGCAGTGCTAAAATTTTTAGTTTTTAATTAAACTATTTAAAAATACTACTAACTTTTATTCGTAAAACCGCCATTACTTTGAAGTACTGTGTTATTATAGAAAATGGAAAAACGATCAGTGCTGTTCTTATAACAATGCCGATACAAATGAGCAACTAATACATGCCTGAAGACTTGGAGTAGCACTCTGAGACGACAATGTACTTCTTACTATACGACACTTCCCCCATCTGGTCTATACGTACTTTCTCGCTGTTGTCGTCGGACATTAGTTGAAGCATCCCTACTCTGGTAGTATTTTTCAAAGTGCGGTATCAGTGAAGTACAGTACCCCATTTGCTCTAAAATATTAAGAACGTGAGGAGTCACAAAAAATTTCTGACATCATATAAGAAGAAAATTGGAAACTTAACAGTTCATTCATATTTTACAATAAAAATATAAAGTAGCTGGTGTGTTGCCTGTGTCTACATAATATGCCTTTACCTGCTTGTAGCTTTTGACAACGGACAAATTAACATTAAATATAGAGTTCTCCATCCTTAGTTTTCACCCTTGAGCACTGACATTCGTAATGCTCAAATAGAGTTTGGATCGTCAATTAGGACATGATTTTGAGAAGAGCTTCAAAAAACTGGAATCAACAGGAGAAAGCTGGTGATCTGTTTATAGTATTCAACCACTTAAAGCTTTTCGAGAAAAGCAGCGAACAGTGGACTGATTAACATTTCTTTTATTTGCTTATTTAATTTCGCACTTATTTAGCACTTATATCTTGAAACTGAGGGAGTCAAACTATCCCAACTTTTGTTCGTTTTGCAGGAGGGTACGAGATACCTTTATATTCAGAACCCTTTACCAAAAATTTTCAATGCATACGCAGCGAATTATTTTGAATTCTTTTTGTTAATGAAAAAAGAAAAAAAATTATTACCTACTGGTTACCGACTTTTGTTTGAACAAAGACATACGTGTTTCCGAACCTACAAAATTTTAAAATTTTTTTCTATAATTATAGAGATAGTACTGTTTGTATATAGGTACTTGAGTTTTCCAAACGTGTAGGTAGACGTGCAGTATTCTTTTAACACACCTAAAATATTTTTAGTTCTACAAGTCCCTCAATGTTTAGAAAAAAATGCTGTTATTCCGAAATCAGCACTTTGGAAAGAAAATAATGAATGTAGATCAACATGAATCTTTTATTTATAAATGCACACAAAAATAATAATTATAACAGCTTTATAACTATTAGGCAAAGAACACAAAAAGATGAAAAAAGTAACAGGTACTCTATGTGATCATAAGCATCCAGATACCTGGCTGTAAATAACTTAAAAGTTCGTGACGCCCTCGATCGGTAACGCTGGAATTCAGTATGGTGTTGGCCCACCCTTAGCCTTGATGACAGCTTCCACTGTCACAAGCATACTTTCAGTCAGGTGTTGGAAGATTTCTAGGAGAATGACATCCCATTCTTCATGGAGTGCTGCACTGAGGAGAGGAATCGATGTCAGTCGGCGAGGCCTGGCACGAAGTCGGCGTTCCAAAACATCCCAAAGGTGTTCTATGGGATTCAGGTCAGGACTCTGTGCAAGCCAGTCGATTACAGGGATGTTATTGTCATGTAAGCACTCAGCCACAGGCCGTGCATTAAGAACAGTGTTCGATTGTGTTGAAAGATGCAGTCGCCATCCCAAATTGCTCATCAACAGTGGGAAGCCAGAAGGTGCTTAAAATATCCATGCCCCTCAGGGGGCTCAGCATTTAGTTGCTGGGTACGGGCTTGGCGATCCCGGGGTCCCTGATCTGGGGACTGGGAAGCGCCACCAGTCCTCAATACCGTAAGCCCTGAGCGTGCTTCAACGAACATCATAAGGCGTGATGGTGAAACGTTGTACGGTACAGAGCCCGGGGATCTTGGCTTAACTGCCTGGGTCGCGAGGATGGTATAAACCTCTATAAAAAGAACCTCAATATCAAGGTGTGCTGCGCGCTGAGGAGACGCATGGCTGTTGAGGTAGAACAGTTGCTGGCGGGCGACCTCTGGGGAACCTGCCGCCCCCCCCCCCCCCCAGTTGTATTAGGCTTACCCAGGCAAGCGGGGCTCTGTCTGGGTGGACATTCCTTCCCCTAGCTGCTCGTGGGACTACCATGAAGCAAAATACGAATAGTGCGCAAGCATGAGTCTCTAAGAAAGGAAAGTTCAATGCTTTACAGTATGACCCCCAATCGTTCCCCTCCCTGTCCACACCAGGGGAGGAACGGCGGTCTAAATTACCTGGTAAGACGTATTCTCCTCGAATTCTGGTTTGCAGCCGAACAGATGGGGACTCATTTCTGACCACAAAGCCGCAGTTTTTTGTGGAAAATTTAGAGGACACGTGTGGAGAAGTTGAGGGCATGTCTAAAATGAGGTCTGGAGCAGTTCTCATACAGACAGCATCCCCAGGACAGTCACGGACATTGCTTGTTTGTGACAAGTTCGGTGATGTTGCAGTCTCCATTACGCCCCATTAAGAGCCTCAATATGGTTCAGGGACTTATGTTGCAGTCTGACGACGAGCTCCATGCAAATCTGGAACGCTACGGAGTCCACTTAGTACGACATATCTTCACGGGACCTACAGATAGTAGGGTCGCCACCGGCGCCTTCATCTTGGGTTTCTAGGGAGACACCCTGCCCGAGAAGGTCAAGGTGCTGATATATCGATGTGATGTTAAGCCTTATGTCCCTCCTCCCATGTGCTGCTTTAAGTGCTGGAGGTTTGGGCATATGTCATCGAGATGTGACGCTAACCCTACCTGTCTGAATTGTGGACGTGCCTCCCAACCCAATGTCCCGTGTTCGCCGCCCACTGTTTGTGTCAACTGCGGACAGAAACATTCACCTTGCTCGTCACATTGCGTGGTTTATCAAAAAGAATGGAAGGTTATGTAGTATAAGACCTTGGACAGGCTCACTTTCACAGAGGCTAAACGCAAGTACGACCGACTTCACCCTGTGCGCATTTCATCAACGTTTGCTGCAGCAGCTTCAATGTCGCCATCCCTGGTGACGAGCCACCAAGCTCAGCCATTTTTTGTGAGCCCTCCAGCCCGGCCATCTATTCCTGCCCCCCAGGTAGCTGGGGGAACACCCTCTTCCGTTGCTCCCCTGTTATCAACATCGGGAGTAACAACCCTTCCTTCTTCTGGGACTTCAGTCCCCACCTCTGAACCGGAGAAGTGCCCACCTCCTATGGCTCCCCTCGCACGGAAGGGATCACTTGGTGCCCTCCCTTCCACAGCCCCTCCAAATGTCAGCCAGTGGCTGAAAAAGCCACCACCTGAGGGCCGTAGGGCTTCCAGGTCTTCCTCGGTCCATGAGACTGGGTTGGAAAAGCCCAACCAGCCAGATAAACTGAAGGACAAAAGGGACCCTACCAAAAGGTAGAAAAAGCAAAAGGAGAAGGATATAGAGACAGAAAAGTTCACCTCTGCACCTGAAGATGATAGATGATGTGGAACATCTAGTGTCCCCTCAGGAGCTAGATGTTGCTCGACCCACAGCTTCTATGGAAATTGATCAGGCTACTTCACAATTGGTGGTGGCGAGCGCTTCTAAGGCCTAACCTATCCCTGCCCCAGGTTCTTTCATGTCTTCACAGTCGGATACCATTATCCTTCAATGGAATTGCCATGGTTTTTTCCACCACCTTGCTGAGTTGAAACAGCTTTTGTGCCACTTCCCTGCCACTTGTCTGGCCCTACAAGAAATCTGGTTTCCTGTTCGGCAGACCCCCTCCCTCTACTGGGATTACTATAAGAACTGCGTAGAATATGACAGGGTGTCTGGCGGTGTCTGTGTTTATGTTCTTGCCACTGTTCCTAGTGCCCCAGTGCCACTTCACACGGCTCTCGAGGCTGTGGCTATTAGAGTCCAGGCGGGAATGGAGCTTACTATCTGTTCCCTCTACCTTCCCCTGAATAAGGTTGTCCCTCTTGCCGACCTAGCTGCCTTGTTTGCCCAGCTTCCCCCACCCCTCCTCCTTTTGGGAGACTTTAATGCCCACCACCCTTTATAGGGTGGGGCCCAGATCTCGGGCCAGGGTAGGAACGTCGAGCCTCTCTTGGCACAGCAGAACATTTGCCTCTTTAACACTGGCGCTCCCACATATTTTGGCTTCACTCATGGCACATACTTGGCCATTGACCTCTCTCTTAGTAGCCCAGGTCTTCTTCAATACCTCAGTTGGAGGGTCCACGACGACCTCTGTGGTAGCGACCACTTTCCTATCCCGGTTTCTCCTCTTCAATCCCAACCCCCTGACCAGCTGCCACAATGGTCTCTTCATGGAGCTGATTGGGCAGCCTACACCTCAGCTACTGTGGCCATCGCTCCGCTTCCTGGTGCTATAGATTTGGTGGTGGACGAGGTCACTATGGCCATTGTTTCTGCTGCTGAGGCAACTGTCCCCTGCTCTTCCAGTACCATAAGTCGTAAGTCAGTCCCTTGGTGGACACCAGAGATTGCAGAAGCTATCCGGGACCGCCGGTGAGCCCTGCAATGACACCGGCGTCATCCTTCCCTAGAGATTCAGGTTGCCTTTAAACAGCTGCGGGCCCAGGCTCGGCGGTTAATCCAGCGGAGCAAACAGGACTACTGGGGACGATATGTTGCCCATCTCAGGTGTGGTCGCGGGTTCGTCGCATTTTTGGCTTTCATCCTCATGCGTCTGTCCCTTGTCTTTCTCTTTGGCGTACACTTTGTACCGAACATCTGGTAGAGCACTTCGCTCGTATTTCCGCGACAGCAGGCTGCAGCGCAGAATTCTGCGCCATTAAAGAACAGGCTGAGCATACACAGTTATTGTTTCATACGCACCGTCGGGAACGATATAACGCCCTGTTTAGTGAATGGGTTCCAAAGTGCCCTTACAGCTTGCCCCGACACCTCTTCAGGTCCAGACCATATTCACAACCAGTACCTTTACCATCTCTCGGCACACTGTCTGGGTGAATTACTCGCCCTGTTTAAGCGCATCTGGACGGTGGGCGTTTTCCCAACTCGTTGGCAGGATAGCATTACCATATCAGTGCTGAAACCTGGTGCAGATCCGTTGGTGGTTGATAGCTGTCGCCCTATCAGCCTTACCAACGTTATGTGCAAACTCCTGGAATGGATGGTGAGTTGGCGGCTCATGTGGATCCTCGAAGCTTGGGGCCTCCTAGCCCAGCAACAGGGGGGCTTCTGTCAGGACCAAAGAGCAGCGGCGCGTTTCGTCACAGGGTTATTTGGTAACCGTGATAGCGTTATGGAGATGTTTAACAAACTCAAGTGGCAGACTCTGCAAGAGAGGCGCTCTGCATCGCGGTGTAGCTTGCTCGCCAGGTTTCGAGAGGGTGCGTTTCTGGATGAGGTATCGAATATATTGCTTCCCCCTACTTATACCTCCCGAGGAGATCACGAATGTAAAATTAGAGAGATTAGAGCGCGCACGGAGGCTTTCAGACAGTCGTTCTTCCCGCGAACCACACGCGACTGGAACAGGAAAGGGAGGTAATGACAGTGGCACGTAAAGTGCCCTCCGCCACACACCGTTGGGTGGCTTGCGGAGTATAAATGTAGATGTAGATGTAGATGTTCCCCTCTTTTTGGTGGCGATTAATGGTCTTGCGGCTGCGGTGCGCTCATCGGTCTGTTCCTCTCTATAAGCCGATGACTTTTGTCGTTATTACAGTTCCCCAAGCATCAGTGTCGCTGAACGGCGGTTGCAGGGAGCTATCTGTAAAGCACATTTTTGGGCATCCAACCATGGGTTTCAGTTCTCAGCCTCTAAGACCCAAGTGATGTATTTCTGTCATTGTCGAACGGTCGACCTCCATCCATCCAGAGCTCTACCTTGCCAATGAACTCCTTCGTATTGAGGAGACACATTGCTTCCTTGGCATGCTGTTTGATGCTCAGCTCACTTGGATACCTCATCTTCGCGAGCTTAAACAACGGTGCTGATGGCACCTCAACATCCTTCGCTGCCTCAGCCACACCGTTTGAGGGGCTGCACGAACAACCCTTCTACAGTTCTATAAGGCCTTAGTCCAGTCCCGTCTCGACTACAGGAGCGTGGTGTACGACTCAGCAGCATCTTCAACGTTGCAGATCCTCGACCCGATTCTCCACTGTGGTGTCAGACTGGCGACAGGTGCCTTCCACACTAGTCCGGTGACTAGCTTTCTTGTAGAAGCTGACATCCCTCCCCTATGATTCCGCCGACAACAGTTGCTTGCGTCGTACTTCACCTGCGTCCATGCCTCACCCGACCACCCAAACCACAGGCTCCTTTTTCCATCTTCTGCACTCCCCTCCCCACGACGGCTGCCTTGGTCAGGTCTCCCGATAGCGGTCCGCGTTCGTTCCCTTCTCTCGTCACTAGAGTCCTTTCCCCTTCCTCCATCCTTCCGGCCCTCTTCCTCTACCCCTCCTTGGTCCCTTCCTCGCTTGCGGCTTTGCTTGGATTTGTCCTGCAACTCCAAGTCCTCCATTCCACCTGCCAGTCTTCGTCAACAATTCCTGGCTCTTCCTGCCTCGTTTTGCGCTGCAGATGTAGTCTACACCGATGGTTCTGTGGTCGATGGACGCAATGGGCTTGCTTTCATCCACGGCAACTACGTTGAGCAGCGTTCCCTGTCTTGCGGGAACAGTGCTTTCACTGCGGAGCTGGTTGCTCTTTATCGTGCACTCGCTCACCTTTCCTCCTGCCCTGGGGAGTCATTTGTCATATGCAGTGACTCCCTAAGTGGTGCGCGGTATGCAAGATGCTGTTTCTGCTCTCTCCTAGTGTGGTCGTTCAGCGACGTTTGTGTGGACCACGGGCCACATCGTCATTCCAGGAAACGAACGTGTCGATCGGTTGGCCGAGCAGGCCACCACTTCGCCACCCCTGGAACTTGGCCTCGTGGAGAGACCTCCGGTCAGCCCTACATCGCAAGGTCCGCGATGTCTGGAGCTCTGAATAGTATGTCTTGAACACGCCAAATGAGCTCCGCGTGGTCAAGTCGTCCACGGCCGTATGGAACTCATCCTTGAGAGGCACGCGTAGGGACTCAATTGTTCTCTGCCGTCTCTGAACTGGACATACGTTGCTGTTCCACAGCTATTTCCTTCGTCGTGAGAACCCGTCCAAGTGTCGCTGTGATGCAGGGCTGACATTGGTCCATCTTCTGATGGACTGCCCCTTTTTAGTCCCCTTGCGGCAGTCCATTAATCTACCAGCTGCACTTCCTTTAATTCTCGGTGACGATGCCTCAGTTTTTTATCCATGCAGCTGGGTTTTATCACTCGCTCTAGTGTCGGCGCTTTCGCATGATTTCTCTGGCTACACCCACTCCAGCGACTTTTAATTGTGACGTGGATACCAAAATAGTGTCTTTTATGGTAACATGTTGGTACCTCTATCAACGCTCTCCAGCTGGAGGTTCTTCGTTTGTAGTTGAGTGGTTGAACTTTTACATGATCCATCAACCACTGCAGTCTGTTTTACTCTAGTCAACTATTTGCTCTGCTCCTTTTAAGTGTCCTCTGTTTTGTGTTACTGTTGTGTTCATTTTAGCTCTGTAACCCTTGGTGTTCCCTACCTCTGGGTGCAGAGGTTACGCTTTCACTGTATAGGCATTTTACAAGTGTGTCTGTTTTTAACTGGAGACTGATGGCCTCGATGTTTAGCTCCCATCAAACCCCAAAACCAGCCAACCATCCAAGCAGTGTATCAACGCGCTGTCATAGTGCCAAGTAAAACAAGAAGTGGTGCAAGCCCCTTCCAAGAAAAACACGACCACGGCATAACACCACCGCTTCCGAATTTTACTGTTGGCACTACACACCCTGGCAGATGATGTTCACCAGGGATTCGCCATACCCACACCCTGCCATCGGATCGCCACATTGTGTACTGTGACTCGTTACTCCACTTTACTTGCGTGATGTGTGGCTTATGAGGAGCCGCTCGACCATGAAATTCAAGTTTTATCACCTCCCGCCTAACTGTCGTAATACTTGCAGTGGATCCTGATGCAGTATGGAATTTCTGTGTGATGGTCTGGATGGATGTCTGTCTGTTAAACATTAACAGACTTTTCAACAGTCGGCGGTCTCTGTCAGTCAACAGACGAGGTCAGCCTTTACGCTATTGTGCTGTACGTGTCCCTTCACGTTTCCCTTCACATCAGAAACAGTGGATCTAGGGATTTTTTTAAGAGTGTGGAAATCTCGCGTACAGACGTATGACGTAAGTGACACCCAATCACCTGACCACATTCGGAGTCCGTGAGTTCCGCAGAGTTCCGCGGAGCGCCACATTCTGCTCTTTCGCGATGTCTAAGGTCTACTCAGGTCGCTGATATGGAATACCTGGCAGTAGGTGGCAGCACAGTGCACCTAATATGAAAAACGTATGTTTTTGGTGGTGTCTGGATACTTTTGATAACACGGTGTATGTTACAATTCTACTTCAAAACGTGAAATGCTGCTGAAATGAGAGAGCTCTAGGGCCAACAAAGGTGTGCGCAAAAGCATCCCTCAAATCTAAACCCGGAAAATTATGTAA
This sequence comes from Schistocerca piceifrons, assembly GCF_021461385.2. Taxonomy (NCBI): domain Eukaryota; kingdom Metazoa; phylum Arthropoda; class Insecta; order Orthoptera; family Acrididae; genus Schistocerca; species Schistocerca piceifrons. Next base: position 118,052,613 of record NC_060138.1, read on the forward strand.
AGTGCAGCACGCCTTTACAGTGTCATCAATTTCATCTGGACGAACATTTATGGGAGTGAGTAATCATCACCATTTATTCCAAAACACTCCAAAAGCTCATTCAACACTCCATCTGCACCGTAAGAGCCTGTAGTTAAAACGCGTTTTTGATTGTCCAAACAGCAAGATGAGTACAGTCAGAGAAGGCTACTATGGAGTTTAAAAGCCTCATCTCCTACAAATACAAAAGACTGTGAGTGTGAATTTAAGTTCAGCAAATAAGAGGAGGAGTATATCGAGCAGTCCTGGTTACAGTTCTTTCACGAAGGGGCAGTCTCTGAAAATAGTCGAGCTGCAGGCTTAGTTCCTCGGTTGACCAGCCACCAGACGCATAGTTGAGAGCGACGCCGTCAGCGAGCTGTCTGGTGAGTTTGAGAGTCAGTGAGACTCCGCGTCCCTCCCTGGTGGGTACTTAACCCATCATACACGGCACTAACTAATTCGTTCTACTGGCAAGCGAGATAATGCCCTCACAGCGCCCTCTGTGAACTGAGCGGGCGCCTCACCTGTGCTGGCACGAAGAGCGCAACGCCTGAACTCCAATTTCCGTCTAGGCAGCCTCTGGTGCGCCGTCCGCCCCGAATATGCCCTGCGCCGCAGCAGAAGTCGTGGCGGACGAGATGAACCTTCCCTTGTGCCGCGATGAGTCGAGAAACACACTCAGCGTCACACATACGTGTTGGAGTCATTGTACTGCCAATCGCCTGCTCGCTTATTGCATCTCCTTAAAATCAGTAGACGGCCAGAGTTATCCCGGCAGGAAAGGTCGCTAGTTTGTTTGTCAAGAGGTGAATATCGAATACACTTACGCTGTGTGCCTACGTTCACTCTCCCGATCCTGGACTCTCAAGGAGTATTAATTTCGGTCGATCATCCACATGAGGACTGTAATATGGGGTGTTGAAAAAGTCTCTCCGCAGTGCCGTATGATTTTTAGCCGCGCGTGCCGTATGCCGCAGTGAATACACCGAAATGAGACTCACTGCAGTATCGTTGTGCGTTTATTGTTTCGTTGAAAAATATGGGACCCTCAATCCGACATCTAGAAATTACAATCCAAATCGCTATTTTCACAGAATGAAGTGGTTCCTCATGAATATACAATGGATTTGCAGTACTCCAAATACGAGAATTTTGCGAGTTCATGCACCCGGATAAATGAAACCCCGCCTCATCAGTGAAAAACGTGTCATTAAGAATATCCCTTCCATTTTGTTGAACGAAATTTCTGAACGATTGACAATAATACAGTTTCTTACCGTGATCAGAATTTTACAGTTCTTGCATGACTGTCTCTTTGTATGGTAAAAGTTCTAATTTTTTCCAGGGGCCGTTCCGACGCTAACATCGAGTTTTCTTACTGACTTCTTCGGACTCATGGAGATTTTATCGGAAATATCGAGTAGTTTATCCTCAGACGAAACGCTAGGACAACCACTTCTCAATACACCTGTCACTGAACCCGTGCTTTGTTTGTCAAATCTCGCAACGACGTGGGAGTGTGGTCTCCGGGAAAACTGAATTTAATGTTTGGCGAACTGAAACTGTGTATTTACCGCCAGCTTTGAACACTTGTTCGACTAAGAACACACGTTCTTTAATGGTTAGCATTTTAACACTGACAAAAACGAAACAAACGAACAAAGGAACTAAACTTAAACGTTCACGCCAACACGTAACGACACAAAAAAATGGCTCTGAGCACTATGCGACTTAACTTCCGAGGTCATCAGTCCCCTAGAACTTAGAACTAATTAAACCTAACTAACCTAAGGACATCACACACAACCATGCCCGAGGCAAGATTCGAACCTGCGACCGTAGCGGTCGCTCGGTTCCAGAGTAATGACACACACCAACGATACTACTGAAGCTGGCTGAGGTAAACGAAACAGTGGAATGTTGGGAGAGTCCACTTGAAGGGACGTAACGCAGGCAGGCGAACAATCATACGGCACTGCGGAGGGACTTTTTGAACACTCCATATAAATCCCCCGTGAGTGTGCAGTGGGCAATTAGAGGGATGGCCCTGAATAATAATTTGCATTAAATTAAAGCTTGTATCTGGATGTGAAATGTAAAAGTTCCGATTCTTTAAGAGTTTCTATAAAATCCACAGAATAATTCACTCTCACTTCTTCTCATAACTATTTTCGATGGAAATAAGGTGTTGGCCCGTAAAAGTTCAAATGAACGACTACAATGCAGCATTTCCACTTGAAAAACACCAAACTACAAATCTGGACCATAGGCTGTCTGATGTGTTGCAGTTTCGATGTATTGGTAATAAGTCAGTATTAAACTCAATGGGCCATAATTACACTCACAATCTCCGGATAATTCAGTTCAATGTGAAATTTCCCCTTCAAAAATTAACAATGACTGTGTTGGTAAACTTCTAAGTTATTTGATTTTCAAACAGCTGAGCAAAACTGAACGTACTCAGACAGTTCCCTCTTTATTTATTATGATCATCACTAAACTTACATACAATATTTTTTAGCGCAATGCAATCTGACTTTCAATAATCCCTACAAAAGAATGGCCCTAACAATAATCTATACCTTTCATGAATCACTTACCTCACGGAAGTCTTCGTTACTCGAAGTTCTGCAATACAGCGAGCACAAATACTGCCAGCTAAATAAAAGATTCTAACTACTGAAGGCACTAACTACTGATAGGCATAGTTAGCAAATGACAGATTTTGATAGATAACAAACAATGTATTTACCTCAATAGTGTTCAAAAGTCATAATATATATCAGTTCATGACATCCAGTCTTACAACTTTCCTATCGCTGACGGACACACGTCCAGATCGTCCGCTCTCAAAACTCTGGCGTCTCTCTCCCCACATCCACCACTGCTGCCGGCTCACTTCCAACTGCCCAACGCTACGCACTGTTCACATCCAACTGCCCAACACTACACAAGCGAATATTCCAACAGTGAGTCCAACCAGTCACAAATTGCACACAGCCCAGTCAGCGATTTTCCTACAGAGCACTACATGGCGTTACCAACATAAAAACCTAAACAGCCTACTTACAAATGTAACAAATGAGTACCTATCGATCCTCTGCCCAGTTGAGCTCTGGCGCGACGATCTTCTTATTCTACAATGGGCAAGAGGGCGTTCGTCGCGACTGATGGAAGGATGTTAAGCAGGTCGCAAGTTCGGAACGGACAGCGTTAGGCCCTAGACCCCGTCGGAGGGAAAGCGGGAATTTTCCTCGTATCTGGTTCACGTGCAATGTCCATGCCTGATATGGTTAGACAGCATCAGTAGAGTCTTGGACCGACCTCGATCGCACCAGACGTCTGAGGCGGAGAGAGAGAGAGAGAGAGAGAGAGAGAGAGAGAGAGAGAGAGAGGGAGGGAGGGAGTGGCAGGGGCTGCCCGCGATTGTGCTGGCCTACTGATAAGGGCATTGGGCGCTGACGCCATGCTATGCCGAATTTGTGCTCTGAGTTTTGATATTGCTGTTTAATCAACGGTGAGCATTCGCTGGATTCCATGTAGGGGTAAATTTTCCTGTAACTCGGTAAAATTGTTTTATTGGTGCTGGTGGTATTCAACAGTGCCTCGGGTTTGAACTATAGTGTGGACAAAAATTGCTGTTGTTGGCTGTGTCAGTCAACCTTACTCTCCGCTTAACAATAATCTGTAAAACTATTTTCCTTGGTGTTTATATCAAAAAGTGGTGGGATTCCTCTGTAATAGTCCAAATCGATGACCTTTCTTGTTCACCAGCTTGTGTCTGTTTCAGCAGTCATTTAAGACTCGTCTGCCTGTCATGATGTATAAACTGGCTGCGCTTCAACTGGTTGCGCTTCTTTGTCTGTTTTAGAAGTTTACTCTTACTGTCTACTTCAGACTTTTTAGTGCTGTGGGCTCACTGGCGCTTGGAACCAACGGCAGCCTGAAAATCTTGTCCCCCTTCCTCCCCCCTCCTCTCACCCCTATCCCGATCTTGCGCCGGTTTAAGGAACATACTTCGTGCTCCGTGTTTGCACGTCTGGGTAAAGGTTACTAGCTGTGTTCACATTCCATGCAGATTTATTCGTTGGAGATGTTTTTGCTTTGTAAGTTCTGTCTCGTTATAAGAGGATAAGTCAATTATTGCCTACAATTTAGTTATATTTTTGTTTATTTTGGTAGTACTGTCCTTTTAAGTTGATGGTGTGCTGTTAATCATGGCTGTTTCGCTGTCTATTTGCGCCAAAGAAGAGCAACGTTCAGTGATTCGTTTTTTGTGGTCGGAAGGCGTAGCAGGGGCCGAAATTCATCGAAGACTTTCGGTACAGTACGGGAACAGTGTTCTGTCACAGCGGAGTGTCTACGAATGCATTAAAAATTTCCGAAATAGTTGCACAAGTGTTACGCAAGATGAAGGAGCCGGACGGCCTACCGCCACTAATGAAGAAACCATTGAGCGTTCACGTGAAATTATTCTCTCAGACAGACGATTAACTATTGACGAAGTTGCACATCGTCTGCAAATTAGTCAAAGTGCTGCATACAAAATCATCCACAACAGACTTGGGTTTCATAAAGTTTGCTCAAAATGGGTCCCGAAACAACTCACACAGTTGCATAAACAACGCGCTTGGACATCTGCAAAAACATTTCGATCGCTATGGTAACGTAGGGGACAACTTCTTAGACAGGATCATTACTGGTGACGAAACATGGATCCATCATTGCGAGCCGGAGACAAAAAAATGGCTTCAGGCACTATGGGACTTAACATCTGGGGTCATTACACTTACGAGCCGGGGAATAAACGGCAGAGTATGGAATGGAAACATCCAAATTCGCCGTGCAAGAAAAAGTTCAAGACCTATCCGTCCGCAGGAAAACTGGTGCTTACGGTTTTTTTGGACGCAGAAGGTCCAGTACTGGAACATTATGGTGACAGAGGCGCAACAATAAACGTGTACGTTACAGTGAGATGCTTACTGCCAGGTTAAAGTCTGCAATTCGAAGCAAACGCCGAGGATTGCTGTCACAACGTGTTGTGTTGTTGCACGACAATGCACGTCCGCATACTGCTTCCCACATTGCTGTAACGCTCTAGAAACTCAAATTTGAAGTAATGGATCATCCTCCATATAGTCCCGACCTTGCCCCTTCTATCACTTGTTTGGTCCACTCAAATAGGTATTAAGGGGCCGTCGATTTGCCTCGGACAAAGCAGTGAAAGTAGCGGTGCATTCCAGCTCAACCGAGAACCTTCTTTTATGAAGACATGAGGAAGGTTGTACAACGATGGATCGAGTGCGTTTAAACACAAGGAGACTATGTCGAAAAATGATGTTCTTGTAAGTTCCCTATTTGCTTACAATAAAATTTTATAACTACTTTGCGGATAATAATTGACTTACTCTCGTATCTGGTTTACTTAAAAGATCCAATGTGCAAGTCTGTAAAACAGCTTCATCGATTTGCAGATTTTAGAGAATGAATGATACGATTTCATTAGCTCTGGTAGGCAATCTCTGTTTTACTGTGAATGTGTAATGTTTTGTTTGATGCTGTTTGAGAAATTTACGGCGGCCGGAGTGGCCGAGCGGTTCTAGGCGCTACAGTCTGGAACCGCGCTTCTGCTACGGTCGCAGGTTCGAATCCTGCCTCGGGCATGGATGTATGTGATGTCCTTAGGTTAGTTAGGTTTAAGTAGTTCTAAGTTATAGGGGACTGATGACCTCAGAAGTTAAGTCCCATAGTGCTCAGAGCCATTTGAACCATTCTTTTTTTTTTTTTTTTTTTTTTTTTTTTTTTGAGAAATTTACTGAAACCTCGGAGGTTTTGTAACATTAACTGTTAACAGCCTAAGTGGTCGTACGGCCGGCATCAGAGTAACGCAAATTATAGATAAAATTCCCATTTAATCGATGGACGGAAACCCATGGGAAATTTGTGGTAAGTTCTATGGAACGAAACTACTGAGACGCCTCAGACCACGCGGCTACCCCACGCGGCGAAGCCCCTTAATCTTTCTTAAAATCACGTTTGTGGCCCATGGCCCGCTTTCTTGTAATTCTATTTCGTTAAATGTTAAGTGCGTTACAACCCTGTTGAAGTCTACTTGTTTTAACGGACAGAAGGCCGCTGGTGTGTATAGCTGTTGGGGTGGAAATCTGCTGTGTGACTAGTTGTTGTTTTATAATTATGAGGTGATTAACTGAGTTACGAACCAAAGTGTCTGCTTAAGTACTAATGCAGGCGGAACTTGTAGTTAATTGCCATGCAAGTAAATTTTGTAAATAAAGGTTCAATCGCTTGCCACTTGAGCATCTTTGTATGCAAGAAAACCTGCTTCATCTTTAAACCTATATCAGCATCATGGCAGAAAAATAAAACAATAAGAATGTTAACCTGGAGTACGATAAAATGACATGATAAAATGAATATGTTAGTCAATGAAGGATGCTTAGAAAC